>NC_084622.1:30965791-31043291 GCF_033978795.1 Nerophis ophidion
CCACGTCACGTCTATTTTGGACAAATAGTTAAAAACTCTTACCTTATGTACGTTGTTAAAGGCAAATAACCGACTCCTATGTCCCCCCCTCCCTTGTGGAGGGGGTCCGGTCCGATGACCATGGGTGAAGTACTGGCTGTCCAGAGTCGGGACCCAGGATGGACCGCTCGCCTGTATCGGTTGGGGACATCTCTACGCTGCTGATCCGCCTCCGCTTGAGATGGTCTCCTGTGGACGGGACTCTCGCGTCTGTCTTGGATCCGCTTGAACTGAACTCTCGCGGCTGTGTTGGAGCCACTATGGATTGAACTTTCACAGTATCATGTTAGACCCGCTCGACATCCATTGCTTTCGGTCCCCTAGATGGGGGGGGGTTGCCCACATCTGAGGTCCTCTCCAAGGTTTCTCATAGTCAGCATTGTCACTGGCGTCCCACTGGATGTGAATTCTCCCTGCCCACTGGGTGTGAGTTTTCTTTGCCCTTTTGTGGGTTCTTCCGAGGATGTTGTAGTCGTAATGATTTCAATCAATCAATGTTTACTTATATAGCCCTAAATCACTAGTGTCTCAAAGGGCTGCACAAACCACCACGACATCCTCGGTAGGCCCACATAAGGGCAAGGAAAACTCACACCCAGTGGGACATTGGTGACAATAATGACCCAGTGGGACGTCGGTGACAATGATGACTATGAGAACCTTGGAGAGGAGGAAAGCAATGGATGTCGAGCGGGTCTAACATGATACTGTGAAAGTTCAATCCACAATGGATCCAACACAGTCGCGAGAGTCCAGTCCAAAGCGGATCCAACACAGCAGCGAGAGTCCCGTTCACAGCGGAGCCAGCAGGAAACCATCCCAAGCGGAGGCGGATCAGCAGCGCAGAGATGTCCCCAGCCGATACACAGGCAAGCAGTACATGGCCACCGGATCGGACCGGACCCCCTCCACAAGGGAGAGTGGGACATAGAAGAAAAAGAAAAGAAACGGCAGATCAACTGGTCTAAAAAGGGAGTCTATTTAAAGGCTAGAGTATACAAATGAGTTTTAAGGTGAGACTTAAATGCTTCTACTGAGGTGGCATCTCGATTTGTGCAGTCCTTTGAGACATTTGTAATTTGGGGCTATATAAATAAACATTGATTGATTGATTGATATTTTGGGCTAATCATGTAAACTTACTGGAAAAATAATTAATAAAATGCCCAATTGACCGGTGTACTTTGAGCCAATAATGTAATATTTACCTTGTGGTAATCAAGTATTGTTGACTTAATGTGTGTCGATGTTGGACAAATAGTGTAAACTTTGCCTTGGGCTTGTCTAAAAATACTGCTGACTGGTCTATTTTTAACTGACGTGACGAAACAACACCGGAGCCCTGGAGTTGCATCATGCTTGCATTGTAATCTCAGCCGCCTTCGTCCTGGCGGCATATTAACATGCCAAAAAAGAAAAAAAAAAAAGACTCGGTCATGAGATAAAAATAGAACTGCCGTTGTCACGTGACCTCACCTGCATCGGTGCAGAGGTGTGTGTGAGTGGGAAGTGGAGTGTCGCATTTCCTCATGCCGCCGTGGATTAAAAGCAGCCACAATGTCGGCGCCGCCACACAGCAGCGAGAGGCACCAGCATGCAGGTGAGTCGAGGCCGCCTGGCTGGTTCTGCGCGCACATTTCACGGGCTCGCTTCACCTGCTCTGCATCCGCACTCAGATCGCGATGATCGTGGTGATCGTGGGCCTCCTGCCGGGAGCCGCGTGGACCTGCAACCTGAACCGCTGCTACGAGGAGGGCGAGCTGAGCAAGGCGGCCAGCAGGAAGCTGACGAGTCATTACCCGCAGCCCCCGGAGCCCCACGGCGTGATGGCGGGGGACACCCCGTCCTCCTGCCCCCTGGACCTCTACATGCACTACCAGCAGAGGGAGGCCAGGTCCTTGTCGCCATGGAGATTTGTGTAAGCTTTCACATCTTCATGTACACCTCATCACCTTTTTTTGTTTTGTTTCCACGCATACTTTTTTTTTTTTTTATCAGACATGTTCAATTGTTTTAAACACTAAATGCTCAATTCCAGTCAAAAGTTTAGAGACGCTTTTCCATTGAAAATGTGACACAAGTGTCTAAATACTTTTGACTAGCGAGTACAAGTCAGTAGTCTAGTGCCTCTCCAAACTTCTGACTGGTGCTTGAAGAAAATGATCACTTTTCCAATTGCCTTTGCCTTTTTGAAAACACATTTGGGGATTTATATGGCAAACCGCGGGTGTCAAACTTACGTCTAGCCCGCCATATCATTTCAATTGGCCCCATACATCATTTGATTGATTGATACTTTTATTAGTAGATTGCACAGTACAGTACATATTCCGTACAATTGACCACTAAATGGTAACACCCGAATAAGTTCTTCAACTTGTTTAAGTCGGGGTCCACGTTAATCAACTCATGGTATTCATTTATCGTGGCCCACCATGTCATTAATTGTTCAGGCAATGTCATTTGAAGCCACAGCGTCTTTTCAGGTGTCCCGCCACATCAAATAAAGTGGACCACCACATCATTTAATTTGGCCAGCCATTTATTTTAAAGCAGCCCGCCACATCATTTAAAGTGGACCGCCACGTCTTTTAAAGTGGACCGCCACATCATTTAAAGTGGATCGCCACATCATTTATTATGGCCAGCCATTTATTTTAAAGCAGCCCCCCACATCATTTAAAGTGGAGCACCAGATCATTTCATTTAGCCTGCCATATCATTTACCTTGGCCCACCACATCATTGAAAGTGGACCACCATATCATTTTAATTTGGCCCGCCACATATTTTAAAATGAGCCACAGCGTCTTTTCAAGTGGCCCGCCACGTCATTTAAAGTGAACCGCCACATCATTCAAAGGGGACCACAATATCATTTCATTTGGCCTGCCATTTCTTTTAAAGTGGCCACGTCATTTAAAGTGATCCACAGTGTCTTTTCAATTGGCCAGCCACATCATTTAATTTGGCCCGCCACATTATTTAAAGTGTCCCGCAACTTCATTTAAAGTGAGCCACAGCGTCTTTTCAAGTGGCCTGCCACATCATTTAAATTGGCCCGCCACATCATTCAAAGTGAGCAACAGCATATTTTCACATGGCCCGCCACATCATTAAATTTTGGCCCGCCACATCATTTAAGAAGGCCCACCATGACATTTAATTTGGCCCACCACATCATTTAATTTTGCACGCCACATCATTTAAAGTACAGCATCTTTTCATGTGGCCTGCCACATCATTTAAAATGGCCCGCCACATCATTCAAAGTGAGCAACAGCATCTTTTCACATGGCCTGCCACATCATTAAATTTGGCCCGCCACATTATTTAAAGTGTCCCGCCACTTCATTTAAAGTGAGCCACAGCGTCTTTTCAAGTGGCCTGCCACATCATTTAATTTGGCCCGCCACATTATTTAAAGTGTCCCGCCACTTCATTTAAAGTGAGCCACAGCGTCTTTTCAAGTGGCCTGCCACCTCATTTAAATTGGCCCGCCACATCATTCAAAGTGAGCAACAGCATCTTTTCACATGGGCCGCCACATAATTTAAGAAAGCCCACCATGACATTTAATTTGGCCCACCACATCATTTAATTTTGCCCGCCACGTCATTTAAAGTACAGCATCTTTTCAGGTGGCCTGCCACATCATTTAAAATGGCCAACCACATAATTTAATTTGGCCCGCCACATCTTTTAAATTAGCCCACCACATAATTTAATTTGGCCCGCCTTATCTTTTAATTTTGCCCGCCACATCATTTAAAGTACAGCATCTTTTCTTGTGGCCCACCACATCATTTAATTTTGCCCGCCACATCATTTCAAGTACAGTATCTTTTAACGTGGCCTGCCACCTCATATAATTTGGCCCGCCACTTCATTTAAGAAGGCCCACCATGACATTTAATTTGGCCCACCACATCATTTAATTTTGCCCGCCACGTCATTTAAAGTACAGCATCTTTTCATGTGGCCTGCCACATCATTTAAAATTGCCCGCCACATCATTCAAAGTGAGCAACAGCATCTTTTCACATGGCCCGCCACATCATTAAATTTGGCCCGCCACATTATTTAAAGTGTCCCGCCACTTCATTTAAAGTGAGCCACAGCATCTTTTCAAGTGGCCTGCCACGTCATTTAATTTGGCCCGCCACATTATTTAAAGTGTCCCGCCACTTCATTTAAAGTGAGCCACAGCGTCTTTTCAAGTGGCCTGCCACCTCATTTAAATTGGCCCGCCAGATCATCCAAAGTGAGCAACAGCATCTTTTCACATGGCCCGCCACATCATTAAATTTGGCCCGCCACGTCATTTAAGAAGGCCCACCATGACATTTAATTTGGCCCACCACATCATTTAATTTTGCCCGCCACGTCATTTAAAGTACAGCATCTTTTCAGGTGGCCTGCCACATCATTTAAAATGGCCAACCACATCATTTAATTTGGCCCGCCACATCTTTTAAATTAGCCCACCACATAATTTAATTTGGCCCGCCTTATCTTTTAATTTTGCCCGCCACATCATTTAAAGTACAGCATCTTTTCTTGTGGCCCACCACATCATTTAATTTTGCCCGCCACATCATTTCAAGTACAGTATCTTTTAACGTGGCCTGCCACCTCATATAATTTGGCCCGCCACGTGGTATATACGCGTGTGTATACAATGCATGCAGTTTCTCCAACCAATTTAGTAATTTCAATGAGAGACCCCTCTGACATGTTTAAACTCCCCAAACATGATCAGATAACGTTCCCATATTGACTGGCAGTGTTTCTGCAGGCCTGCTGTGTTCTGAGCAGGAGAAATGCAGCTCTTTTCACGAGCCGTCTTAAAAAGGCAAACAAAATAAACATCCTTCCATGGTTGAGATTTCAATGTCTGAGGCGTGAACACACACACACACACACACACACACACACACACACACACACACACACACACACACACACACACACACACACACACGGGTGTACAGTATTAGTAATGACACCTGAGTTGTGCGCCATCCATCCAGTTTTGTTTTGAAGATCGTATCTCGACTCTCTTTCCGCTCATGTGATCAGCACACAAGGAAACCTCTGCAGGCTCTTGCACAAGTTCTTTTTTTCCCCCTCTTCATCACTGAACCTTTTTTAGTCGGAGTGCTTCGACCAGTGAGTCACGGCTTCCCCAGGATTTCATCATTTCCCAACTACGTTTACTGGTGTAAAACTGAAACTCGTTCTGAGATACTAAACCACGGTGTTGGGAAATTCCCTACTATTTTACCTTGAGCAGTGATTTTAAAACCTGCCGCTTTTTGCAAGACAACCGTGAGTGGCGTGCATCAGCAGAATGTGGATGCACACTTGATGTGTGAAATACACTAAAGTTGTCATTCCAAGTGGCCGTGCCTTGCAAAACTGCATAGAACACACATTCCATTGAAGACTAATTCATAAACGTTAAAGTACCAATGATAGTCACACACACACTAGGTGTAGCGAAATTATTTTCTGCATTTGACATATCAACCTTGATCACCCCCTGGGAGGTGAGGGGAGCAGTGAGCAGCAGCGGTGGCTGCACCCGGGAATCATTTTTGGTGATTTAACCCCCAATTCCAATCCTTGATGCTGATTGTCAAGCAGGGAGGTAATGGGTCCCATTTTTATAGTCTTTAGTATGCCTTGGCTGGGGTTTGAACTCACAACCTACCAATCTCAGGGAGGACCCTCTAAGCAGGAAAGGAATGAGTCCCATTTTTATAGTCTTTGGTATGACTCAGCCGGGATTTGAACTCACAACCTACCGATCTCAGGAGTCATACCAAAGACTATAAAAATGGGACTCATTCCTTTCCTGCTTGGCACTCAGCATCAAGGGTTGGAATTTGGGGTTGAATCACCAAAAATGATTCCCGGGCGGGGCACCGATGCTGCCCACTGCTCCCCTCACCTCCCAGGGGGTGATCAAGGGTGATGGGTCAAACGCAGAGAATGATTTTGCCACACCAAGGTGTGTGACAATCATTGGTACTTTAACTTTAACTTTTAACCACTATTCCACTGAGTAGGTGGCATAGCAGTGAAAAGTACAGAGAAACCGATATCGGCACCGATATTTCGATGCATTTTTGTATCAGCCTATTTTTATTTTAATACAATAGACACATAATAATAAAGAAATAATATTTGGTGAAGTAGAAGGTAATAACCAACGTTAACGCAGCAGCTCATTTACCCCGCGTGAGTAAAGTTCCTTTCTTGCTCAAACCCAAGTTGTTTGAAAAATTATTTTAAAAATAAGAATTACTCTCATTGAGTTCTTGTGAGAATTCTTCTCCGATCTGCTCAGCTCTCCCGGTTTTAAAGTTCCCCTACCCCACAAGCTTTGGAATGTGGGCGCCGCCACTTTCATGTTCTGTGATTCGAATAACAACGCAACAGAAATGGATGAGAAAAATCCAAACTTTGTGTAAATATCTTGACAAACGGGAGACTTATTATATGTGTAAAGAAGGGCAGGCAGCAGCTCACATATTCTCATACTTTGTCACGTCCAGGAAAGAATCATGTCAGTCAGCTTGGAAAATGTCTCAAATTAGGAGCCCAGAATTGTTTTCATTTAAATGTTCGCAATATTTCAGGGTCGCTTACGGAAAAACCTTACAATTTATTAAATCCACAAAATGTTATAAAATTGTATAAGTGTGTAGGTAGCAAGGTATTGTGACATTCAAATTCAGTTTATGAAATAATATATATGTATACACACACACACACATTTTTTTTAATCTATAAAATGAAAAAAATAAAATTTTTGTAAAACTATATTTTTAGCCTGTATACGAACAAAAAAAAAGTTAGCATTTGTTTGGTGCAGTTTTGTGCTCACGGTATACACTGTCATGCTTTTTGTTTCCAGGTGGAAAACCATGAAGGACCACTACCCCTCCACGTATGTCGAAGCTCAGTGTCTGTGCTCAGGCTGCATTGTGATCAAAAACAAGGGTGTCCCCGAAATGAGTCACGACTACAACTCAGTCTCCATCGAGCAGAGTCGAGTGTTTCTGAAGAGGGAGCTCTGTGATGATGGACGAAAGTATTATCTGAAGCCCGTCTCGGTTAATGTGGTTGTGGGCTGCACATGTGCCAGACCCCGTATCGCTTCATAGGGCCTCCCCTTGTAAACCCACCAACTATATTATAAGATTCCACTATGGTCAGTGGAATGATGGTAGGATATTCATCCAGAACTGTATTGCCTTTTCTTTGCAATCATTAGTCAGAACTTCAGAGGGTCCAAGCTGCAAATGCCTTTTATTTACAGGCCTATTTATTTATTTATGTTTACTGTACAGCGGGTATTTTAATAACAGCAGTTTTTCATGTTGAATTTTTTAATATAGTTATTTAAATGTACTTTTTATGTGTCCTGTTCTGCGATGTTAAGCTGATTCATGAGCAAATGACGAAGATCTGACAGTCTAAAATATTCTATTTATTTATTTATATATGCTGATATTGTCCCAATTTCCATGTCAAACGGGTCTTGTGAGGTTAGCTTCTTTAAGTTTGAAGCAAAAATAAAGATGTTGATGCTATTCTCTTTGTGTGCTTATTTCCAATGCCAATAACATGTGCGTCTTGCACGTGCAGCTGCATCACAAGTCTGTGATGGGTTTTTTTCAGATGTTCAATTTGACAAGTGAAACTCTTAGTTTGGATAAATTTATTACACAAAGAAGGATATTTCGCAGTTATAATTTATAGCTGACAAAAACTCAAAAATTCAGTATCTCGTAAAAATTGGTATAAAAAAATTGGAATAATGTAAGATGCTGGTTGACACTAATCAGCAAATGAACTGCACTAACTTCCTGAAATATAAACTGGTTTTAGTCTGAATTCAACTCCCGAAAGAAGTAACTGATGCGCCTGATTTAAAATAATTGTGTTGCACCTGTGTTTGAATTTGATCATGAGTGGGGTTCTGCACCACTAATCTCATGCTACTTTGACTGTAAACCATTTTTAAAGAACACAATAATCCAAATAGGTTAATTAGGTCTACAAATAATCATGTTATTTGTTATTCTTATAGCCACACTTGTGTGTTTATTTCCGTACCCGACGACTTCGGCTACAACTGTTGCCTTCCTCAGAGGTTGATCACGTGCAACCGCTGAGTTGCAGCCGAAACAGTCAGGTGTGGAAATAAACACACACAGGTCTGGTGATAAGAATAACACATTGCAACACAATAGACAATTTTAATTCTTAATCTGCTGCCTGACATAACAAAATATTCACTCTTGGTCTTGAATATCTTACCCAATAGGTCACTGATATGTAGTGGTTGTATTGATGTAGTGGGTATAAATTTGGGTATGCACTTGACAGCGTGATTATTGAAAGTTTGATGATCATTTAACCATTGATACGCCGCTGAATAAATCCACCATTGTCCCATCATGTCCATCCATCCATCCAGCCATTTACTACCGCTTATTCCTTTTGGGGTAGCTGGATAGGCATCATGTAGTTTGACCTAATATGTTAGTTGGTGCAAATGGAAATTCTTTATATTGAAAGCAAACCATTTCTGTGATTTTTGTGGCCCTATCCACAAGACAACATTAAAATAAATATAGTATGCAGAGCTTCAATAAACAAAACAAATAGTATTGTATTGTAAATATTTGTTTTATTTATCAAAACAGTCTTTACAAAGCGGCCACAAAGAGATATGTTATGACGTGGTCCACATCCAGCTATTATGCAATTGACCAAACTCTCCTTCGTTCAAATCTGTCATCAGGGCTGACATGCCGAGTGTTTGTTTATCTTATGTGGCAAACTTCTTCTGTCGTACAGGTGCGGGTAGCTGAGTCAGGATGTCCTCAAGAGGACGTTCCACTACAACCAGGGACTGATCTTCCAAGAAAGTCACACACAAGAGGGGCTGTGGGAAGCAGGATGTGTTTGTTATTTTTTCATTAATTGAAGGGAACCTGCACTGTTCAGACAGGTATTGTAGATTACATGTTATAAATGTGTATAAATATTTGAAAAATATCCCAAATATTAGTTTAAGTCAGCTTTTTTGGGAATGACTTAAAAGAATTGCAATGCAGCGCTGCTTACAGGTAGTGGAGCAAATGTGTTGTTGCATCCTCACCAAGTATTGACAAAAGTATAGTATACATTTAAGGATAAAGCTCCCCAGGACACTACTTTATCACAACTCAGTCTCCACTTTGCTGCAGCAGTTTGTTTTCTTGCTAACTTGCTCTATTACTGACTCATAAACAAACTGAAGGATGTTGCAGACAGCAAAGTGTTCTCTACCACATCAATCGAGTTCTCACTGTAAACCTGCTGTAATCTGCGAGGAGAAAAGGGCACAAATGGCTAATCCGCCAATTGCGGTGGTCAAATCTGACACTGCAGTTGCTGCAGTGTCAGACCCTCAGTTTGACATGTTCTTATTAAACAAACGTTTGACTTTAATGTAGCAACCTTGGGGAGTCTGTGTCACTTCGGTTTAAATGCATCACTTCCTGTCAAAATATTGCACACTGACGAAGGCCTTGTTGAAACTGGTCTGTGTTTGGTAGCGCCTGTGCAGTTTATATTAAAATTATAAGAGGGACACAAGCGTTGCTGGCCTTGCTTTTTCTTTAAGTACACTTTTTACCTCTTTATTTTTGTTGTATTACGTTTTTGGAGTGTGTTTTTCCTGTATTTTGTACTACTTTGGGCAGACACATGCACACCAATGGCCTTCGTGAGGTCAATTTGTAGGGACAATCATTTTTAAAATGTTCTTCAGTAGAAAATGCTGAATTTAAGCATTTCTTCATCAAATAAAGGGCAGAAAACTGATGTGAAGCAGCAGTCAGCTGAAACTCCTCCTTAAATGCATAATGCCTCACAAACTCGGATATGTGGCACATGCCGGAAAATTAACTGCAGAAAGTCAGTCATAAGGTAAAGCAGACGGTCCTCTGCTGCACAAAGGAGTCAATGCTTTACCAGTCATGAACCTCACTGAGAAGGCATCATTGCAATTCAACTTTGTTTTGATCAAACAATTATATTTATAGAAATAGAATGAACTTGTTTAAATATAACATCCCAAGCTAAAAGCAAGGCTAACAGGAAAGAGGGCTCAGTATCTAAATATTACCTGAAAGGTCTTGCAAATCTTGAATGCGTGACTGTGTTTGATTCTCTCACACTCTGGTACACTTTTAAGTGTCATTTGATTGGAGAGCTGAGATTGTGGATCAGGGAGGGGCTGTGCGGAAGACATAAATGCCTCACTGATCAATGACATCAAGGCTATACATCACAATAATGGTCTGCTCACATACCTGACTCTGATCTATGATGCAGAACATAAACATGTCATGTAGCAGGATGTGAGCCGGATTCTTAGGGTTGAAGGCGACGTGGGTGACTGGTTTGTTTCTCTTCAACCAGTGAGGGTGCAACCCATGTTTCTGCAGATTGCGGCTCCACCTAGTGTACTCTTTTTGCTCTAGAGAGAACTCAAATATCTGCACACACACAGAGAGGAAGTTGATGCTAACTCCAATCAACAAATCAAACTTTTTTTGTTAAGCCCCTTCTGGCTGACCCAAAGTGCTGGACAACAATGCAAGACAGACAGCATAAAAGAAGAGCACATAATAATAAAACAATAGAAAATTAGGTTAAATTTAATAAATACACTAGAAAGAGGTTCCGCAGCCTCCGAAGCAGAACCCCCAGGTTCTGTAACAGCTTCTTCCCTCAGGCCGTAAGACTCTTGAACGCATCATAATTAAATTATCCCCTCAACTCCCCCCAAAATGGATTAACTCGCTGGAATAAAAAAGACAATATAACATACATCCATAAACGTGGACACGTGAAAAAGTGCAATATATTTATCTGTACAGTAATCTATTTATCTATATTTATTTATTTTATATATATATATATATATATTTATATATTATTTATATATATATATATTTATTTATTATATATGCAACTTATTGCTTTTTTTATCCTGCACTACCATGAGCTTATGTAACCAAATTTCGTTCTAATCTGTGCTGTAAACTTCAAATTTGAATGACAATAAAAAGGAAGTGTAAGTCTAATAAGTGTTACTGTAATGTTAAGTACCATATTGCAGCTTTACATAAATAGGTCTTTAGTCTTAAATACATGTCAATTTGTGATGGGCCGGCTGGAAACTTATTACAGTCTGGGACCAGCTGTGGGGAAAGACTGATCGGCCCACTTTTTATATTTGGACCTAGGAACTTTCAGCTGCTGTGGTTTGGTATACCGTAGAGCTCGACTGGGGTGATGGATGTTTATGAGCTAATACAAATTAGATGGAGCAGTATCATAAACTGCCTTAAAACAAACATTACAAGTTTAAAATTAATTTCTAAAACACACAGGAAGAACTGAAGTGATATGGCTCTCTCTCTCAGTGTTGAGAATCAGGTTCCCGCATTTTGCACCAGTTGGAGATAACTGGTTGACCCCAACATACAGGGCTTTAGACTATTCAAGCTGAGAATTGATAAAAGCATTGATAGCCGTTTCAGGGTCTCACTTGCTAACCAAGGGCTTTACTTAAGCCGAAATGCGTAGTTGAAAACAACTAACAGAATGAATTTGTTTAGCAAAATTAAGATTGTTGCCCAAATTATTTACCACTGGTTTGCAGTGGTGGGCAAGAGAACCCAGAGCCGAGACAGCACTACGGAGAATGTTAGATCCAAACAAAATGCATTCTGTTTAGGACTCATTTAAATATAAAAAATTATGAGACAATCACACTTTGATGTCTCATGCAGTTGAAAATGGAATCTCTGTGAGATAAGGGTGTTCGGAAAAAAACAAAACTTAAAGTTGCAGATTGTCGGCAGAGAATTTTGCTTGTCAAAAACTGAATTTAGAAGCAACAATTATGAGGAAAATACTGGTCCAAGAATAAATCTCTGAGGCATACCAGAGGACAGCGGCTCGCTGGGAGACACAAGGTCATTACTGCAAAAGTCCTGTCTGTCAAGTATGACTTGAACCATTGAACCACCAGGGACCAAATATTATTATTCTGGACTTTAAGCAGTGGAGACTTGGTGCTGTCATTATCTAAAACCAGACTGAAACTTATCTAAATAGTACTGGGGTGAGTGTTTCCTTGCCCTTATGTGGGCTCTGTACTGAGGATGTCGTTGTGGTTTGTGCAGTCCTTTGAGACACTTGTGATTTAGGGCTATATAAATAAACATTGATTGATTGATTGAGATTGTTTGAATAAAAACAAACTTCTCTAAAATGATAGAAACATGTCTAAAAATTTGACACAAAGACCAATGGCTGTAATTAAAAGACAGAGATGATGTTGAAGTGTTCACCTGCTGATCAGCGTGCACCATGAAGAGGTTCTGGCTGAATGGGTGGATGGCCAAGGCGGTGGGACAGGAGCTGTACACTGGCACTTTGCAGTGGTACTAAATGCACACAAACAGGACCAAATAGTGATGGATTAGATTTATACAGCGATTTTTTTAGACCCTCAAAGCGCTTCACAGTGAAAACTGAGAAGCCATCATTCCTTCAGTCCACATTCACATTGATGGTCGTAAGTAGGGATGGGTACAGAATCTGGTACATTTTTGGCACCGACCAAACCCCGCCGATCCTACTGGGCACCGATTCAGGTAAAATTGAACGATGCCATGTCACGATACCTGGGTTGTGTGTGCGGTCATGCCCGGTTGCCGACTCAGCTCTTCGCTGTTTGGCACTTGCCGATCACTCCAGTAGCACTGAGAATGGCCTCAGCCAAACTACTTTGAGGAAAATGCAATTTTCAATGCCAACAAATGAATTGGGTTGACAAACGCTCCAACGTAAGCAAAGTAAGACTACACTTTTCAAAAAAGTGTGCTAAGTTAATGCTAATGTACATTGGCTTTGCTATTGACATGCTTTACTATTAGCAATAGCAATTTGGCAATTTCAACACCTCCAACTTTAGTAATTGAAACTACAACTAAGATTCACATTACAATTAAACACCTGATGTGTAATAACTACCATACTTACAATATTAACCCTTTTAGGGCGCAACAAAAGTAAACCACTACTAAATAACTATGTAAACTAACACTACTGCCATTTAACATCTTCGACTTGCAACTGTAATTGAAACTCAAGAATGTGATAATAAAACAAGACAGCTAAATAGCGGTTCTCATTATCTGCTCATTTTTAAATGTTGCAATAAAATATGTATTTTATCATCAAAAGCAATTATTATTTATAAACACACACAAAAGTGTATTGGTACTGTTGAGTATTGGTTTTGATTCGCAGGTACCGGGAATCGGTACCGTATTGGTTTAACTGTGAACGGTACCCATCCCTAGTGGCAAGCTATATTTGTGGACCGATACGTGACTGCCAATTTGCGCCTAGAGCCTCTCCGACCATCACCAAACATTCATTCACATTCCTGCACTATTGTGAATGACACTAGGAGAAAAGTGGATGAAATGTCTTGCCCAAGGACACAACGGCAGTGACTAGGATGGCAGAGGGTAGATTCGTACCAGGATACCTAAAGTTTCTGGACAACAACTCTATCATTTGAGCCACACCGCAAATGAGGGAAAGTTTGTGGACCAACAAAAATAAATACATCTTAAAATTACCTTCATCTTTTCAAGGTTGTAGACGTGCACTTCACCCCCTGTGTTGGCAGCCGCGAGCCATTTTCCATCGTCACTGGCATACAACAGGTGGACTGGTTGTCTGGAGCCTGTACACATGTTCATATCACACGTTCTCTCAGCAGATTAGACAAAGTTTTTCTGTGTGTGTTATGACACATATCAGTGGAGCATGTGTGACAAAATCAGTGCCACATAAACAGTGTACCAAAAAAACATAAGGCACAAATCTTGACTCCTAATAAAAATCCAGACTGGTTTTGTAAGTGTGTACCTGTATTTGGTCATACTTTTATGATTAATTCCTGGAAAAATCAGCACTCTCACCTGACTTAGGTTTGAGGGTATGAACATATTTGCACTCAGATTGGCTGAGAGAAACAACAATGACTGATGAGTGGCTGCAGGATGCAAACAGTTTGGAGGAGTCCGAGGAAAAGCAGAGCTGTTGGGCATTGTGAAGGATCTTGGGCAGTTTAGACACCTATGGTGAGCCAGAAGACAGCATTAAAATGTGCTGGATGAACAACATTTTAGACATTTTTGGGTCAGCAAATTAGGTACCCACCTTTGACATGCAGATGTCGTTGTTGTGGATCTGGAGCCTATAGAGACGAACACTGGAAATGGTGGAGAATGCGAGCCATTCTCCACATGGAGACAGAGCACTGCACCAGATATTATCTTTTCCCTAAACACAACAACACACTTATTAGCCTAACACTACAACTACACCCAAAATCTTGTGTTGTACAGTGGTTCTGTACAAATCAGTTAATTTAGTACTGCATACTAAACCAAACCCATCCTGTACAATACTTGGTGTGAACTTAAGAATGTAATATAAAAATTGTAACAAAATTATTATGGGTATGATGATTGCAGTATTGCCAAATGTGCTCAAAAAGTATTTATGTACACAATTACATTTTTTGACAAAGTAATTTTTTCAGTAACTAAAATAAAAAGACATGGTTGGAAAACCCACTAGTTTGCATGTTCGGTTTCTTATGCTTCACTGATAATGTCTTAGGCTTAGTATTTTATTTGTTTTAGTGGATAAGATTTTTTTCTTCTGACGGGCATGGTGGCATCTTACACTGTTCAGTGATCCTTGAAAATACCTCTGTCTCCTATTGCTCTGAGTATGAGACGATTACGCTGTGCTTGGAGAGCGCAGCTTGTAGGTGCAATGTGCACATTTAAATAGCTAAGTTGTTCGGACTACAATGTGTTCATATATATTTAAATTGGGATATTCTGTTTCTGACGTTAATGACTTTTTTTTTTCATGTTCGCAATTAAGGTAGCGAGCTGTATTTCGATGATTTTAATTTAAAATTGTAATACTAACCGTCTCAGTTTTACCACAAATTTTCATTAATACCGTTTATTGTTACATCTCTAGAGTGAACAACATTTTTATTTCACTTTCCAACAATACGACTTTTGTGATCTTTTGTTTACAGATCCCTGAATGGTTCAATCCTGTCACTAAAGCAGTGTTGCATATGTTATGGGAAACATATATACAAAGTAGCAGTAAAAGTGAGAAAATTACGGTTAGCTTCCAATTTCCCAAAGCACAACTTAAAATGGCCACTAAGAAAGAAAACCACCAGCCCTTTTCCTGGGGCTCGTTTAAGTGCACCCTCCTCAAACTTCATCCTTGTCTGTCTGTGCATATTCAGTGACAGAGGAAAAAAAATAAAAGAGAAATCCCACCCCTCCTTTCAGAACTTTGTGTGAGAGGGTGGACTACACCCTGGTTTTTGAATGCGAATTGGACATTGAGTTGCAATCGACAGGAAGCACAAAAGTCAGCTATGTATACCCTACACTAGACTTGAATTTTATCGGCATCCATCTTCTTTCACTTCTCCGAGGTCGGGTCGTGGGGTCAGCAACTTAAACAGAGAAGCCCAGCCTATCCTCTCCCCAGCCACTACGTCCAGCTCCTCCCGGGGATCCAGAGGGGTTCCAAGGCCAGTCGTGAGACATAGGCCATGTCCACACAAACACTTAATAAATACACTTACTTTGTCCACACACAAACGCATACTTTATTCCTTAAAAATGCAGACTTTTGCAATCGCTGGCCAAGGTGTAGAATTGTAAAACTCTTCGCTCAGCACATGCATGTACACAACTCAAACGGAGACTTGTACTCCTCTGATGATGTCATGGCTGTGAACTGTCATTTTCAAAAATGAACAAGACTTCCTTTAAACACACTATAAGAGGATCTTCTGTGTGTTTGAAGGTAAATATGCTGCCATTTTCACTCAATGTTGACAAAAAAAAGACTTGGGCTTTGCGACAAGCGCTAATGACAGTCAGCTGTTTTGGACAAAATTGCTGCCAAAACGCCACCTGATAGGACAAGTTTGACAAGCAACACGTTTTGCTTTGTGTTATAAGAAAGATGCAAAAATAGCTCATGTTTTTAGTCCTTATTTAAAGACAGATCATTAAGTTAACTTAAGTGTGTTTCTTCCGTTTGTGTAGAAGGAGCACCACTGCACATGCATGTAACGCGCCCGAACAACTGACAAAACGTGTCTACTTCCTTCTCGTTAATGTTAAAGACAATGTACATTTCTTTGCACATGTATCTTTATATTGATCCTAATGCATAATAATTCCACGAGAGTTTTGCAGTGGCACACGCACGTCCGTGCGCTTATTGGGCCTTTGACATGCAAAACGGTTTCCTTGGCTTATTTGTGCATGCTAATTATAGAAATAACGTACATTTCACCGACTGTACATGTAATATCTCAGGGTTTCAGCAGCACAAGCGTGCATGTGAGCTTTCAACACTAAAAAAAGATTCATAATGTTCCCAGGGCTCTATGTAAGTGCAGGCTGGTTTTAAAAATAATGTAAATGTCGTATGTCTAGTATACCAAAATATACATAATAATTGAGGTTTAATGCCACCTAGTCTTCTGTGGCTGCTTTTTCCATGTTCCTGATTGGACGAAATGTGCATGACAGCAGGTGTATGCGTTTGTGAGTAGACAGACAGTTTTGAAGCTACACTTGTGTGGCTGGAGATCGTTTTAACCTTGCATATGCATTTTTAAAATTCTCCTTGTGGACATGGCCATAGTCTCCCCAACGTGTCCTGGGTCTTCCCCGTGGCCTCCTACCAGGCGAACATGCCTTTAACATTTTGGCTGCTTTGAATTTTATTTACTAATAATATATCTATTTTCCAAACAGAACATAGTACATCTGTAAATTGGTCATTGCAAATCAAACGCACTTGGCAATACACACCTTCCTCTTCAGATGAATAAGTTTCTCTGGCTTTTTCTTCAAAGGTAAACTGTCACCTGGCTTCCCTGGAAAAAAAGCCAAATAAAACAGTCATTACACCACAAAAATATACAGAGGATAATTTTAAAAACAATATGCTTATTTTTGACACAACTTTAGCGTAAACAACTTTGGGATTGCCGGCCTTTATTGGTGGCCAGGAACTTCTTATAAACCAACCACGCCTTGCTGTATCGAGCCAACTCATGTCAGTAAAGGTAATAATATTGACGTGTGTTCTCTTCTCACCGTGCGCATCGCTCTCTCCTAATCTCCACAGCTCGAGATGATCTGGAAACTGGAAGAGGAGAAGCCCCGACTTCTTTGCACAACACACCAGACTCCTCTACACAAAACAAACTTGTTACTATGGCAACAGTCCACTAATAGCTGATTGCCTAACTGCAATTCCGTGGCTAACTGAAACCATAATGTCTCCTTTTTTCTGCATAATTTTGTGGTGCTCACATGTGGGAACAATATTTTATGAAGGGCTGACTCTTTGGTGTTCTTCTCCACTCTGTCCAGCAGCGGTCTTACCACTAACTGTGTATCCATACCTAAGGGGAATACAACAATTACATCTTCAAAAGACAAATTCACATTAAGAATAATGTCTGATACAATGACAAAATGTACATATTTTGCATATTGTTATGTTTGGGTCTATATAAGGGGCATATTATAATTTTTAAGGGGTCATATTTCATTTTTATTAATAAATGTGGTCTACAAAACTTGTCATTTTCACATAGATTTTGTTTTGCAAACCATCCTAAAGATGAAATGAGCCATTCTGTGGGCAGTCTTATTGCAATTTTTAATAAAAAGTAGAAAATATTTCTAACTTGTATCGGTCATTAGACTCGATATGTAAGCGCTAAAAATGAAATCATGGCTGACGGGGAGAAGACAAAGTTGAAGGGCACTTGGCCTGGAGGAGGGCCTTGGCAGGTAAATAAATCCGACCACAAAACAACATATTCTGAAGCGGCGGTCTAAAAGCGACTTCAAAACGGTTTAAAACAAATCAATGCAAAATTTGGACCAAAGCACCACTGTTACATGTTATGTAGACCACAAGTAAGTATTTTAAATGCAGGAAACAGAATCATAATATGACACTTTTAAGTCATGTGGCTGAAGAGAAAAGAAGAACATCATGCCAACCAAGAGAACTTTAACACTGACCTCCAGAAACAACAGCAGTGTCAGTATGGGACAGCGCCCTCACATCATGTGAATGGTTTTTAAAGGTCCTAGTTCGGACCCAGTCCTTGTTCTGCTGATCGGCGATGCTGGAGAGAAACTGGAACTGTACCACAGTGCCCTCTGACGTCCCAGCAATGAGACTGCTCTCATCCTGTCAATCAGTTAGGATAATCAACACTATCAATTCTGAAGGAACATGCACTTGAAACTGGCCTCTTATGTGTGGCTTTGTCTTATGACTCACAGACCTGGCTTACAGAAAGAGCAAGAACATCAAACTTGGTGATTAGGTGAGTTTGGACAAGTGTTCCTGTGATTCCATCCCACATCTGGACTTTTCCTGCAGAATCACCACTGACGATGGTTTGGTTAGATAAGAAGATAATAGCCCAAACCACCACCTCGCTTTTCCTGGGTGCCCCAACACCTCTTTCTACCAGCATTCTGTGTGCGCTCTGACCTAATTTAAGGATAGCAGAATGTTTTAAACTGATCCCAAATCAATGGTGATTTTGTATTAGTTTACCTGTTTCAGCATCAAATATTCTGATCATGTTCATTGTGCCAGCAGCCACACGTGTGCCAGAGGGGTGCCAAGAAAGACTCATTATACGACCTGGAAGATTACAGTAACAAAAATGTCATAATGCCCCTGAACAATATGCTTACTACCGGTTTTAAAAGAATCACAGAGGAAACATGGGCCAACGTTGAAAGCCAGCATTATCAAATTAATGTGAGGGCAAAGACCTCCACTGTTAAGTAAACTAGAATTTACTTTTACCTAAGTAGGTGTTGCTGCTAAAACACATACACAAACAGTAGAATGGCGGATGAAACATTTGACTGTCCCCATTCTTACTTTTTTGCCTTTCAAAGTTCCTTTGAAACTGAATCCTGTCCTTCAGTATTTCAAATATCTTCACCGTCCCATCTTCACACCCAACCTGCAATAAAACATGCATAATTAAACCATACAAAAACACATTGAGACAGTGAAGTGGGAGTGCAGGAAATAAATGATCCACAAAATATTGACTGACAGCTAACTTTGTTTCCTTGTTGTCGCTACTGATCGCCCAGATTGGTCCGCCATAGGCATCCACTGTGTACTTGGGCTGCAAGTTCTCCAAGTCATACTCAATGATCTCTCCGCTCAAGCCAGCGCTGAAGAGGCGCAGGCCCACCCAGCACAAAGCCTCAATGCTACCACCTTCCCGTCCTGGAATCACCTGTCAAACCAAAACTTTGTAATTCATCACTACACACCTTGTAAGCATCGCAGTAAAACAATGTTTCCAACTACTAAAATGATGAGTGCATATACATTGTTAAAAATAGTGTGCTTACTGACTAAGCATCATAAGTTCCAAAAAAGTTTGTTGTGTCTTAAATAATACAAGGACACTGATGATACAAATAATGAACATAACATTTCTAGACTACATTAACAATTTATAATCACTATCTGCACCATAAATGTTTACATTGTTTGTATACACAAGCATTTAAGTCCCATCTTAAACCTAATTTGTATACAGTGGCCTTTAAATAGACCCCCCTTTTAGACCAGTTGATCTGCCGTCTCTTTTCTGCTCTGCCCCCCGGAGAGGTTATCAGGTGACCACAAATGACGCGCCAGCTGTTCAAAGTCGAGACCCGGAGTGGACCACTCATGTGTGCATCAATTGATGACGTCCCTGTTCTGCTGACTTGTCTCCACTCAAGATTATCCCGTGCTGGCCCCACTCTGGACTGGACTCTCACACTATTAACTAGATCCACTTGACGTCCATTGCACCGGTTGCCTGGGGCGGGGGTCCCCATATCTGCGGACCCCTCCAAGGTTTCTCATTGAGTTTTTTCTTGCCCTGATGTGGGATCTGAGCCAAGGATGTCGTTGTGGCTTGTGCAGCCCTTTGAGAGACTCGTGATTTAGGGCTATATAAATAAACTTAGATTGATTGATTGACACTACTATCCCATACAGGGAACTTTAAATACACATCCAAATAATATTTCTGCAACCATAATTCAATTAGCTCTGTTAAGGAAAAGCATTTGGATAATCTTAATGTTCCAACATGTTGGACTAGTAGTTAATGTACTTCAGGACCAAATGGTGATCCGCATGCAACTTATCAGTTTATGAATGAAATGTTGAAGGCAAAGCTCTCAATTTACCGTTCGATCTACGTTCCCATCCTCACCTACGGTCATGAACTTTTGAGTTATAACCGAAAGAACAACATCACGGGTACAAGCGGCCGAAATGAGCTTCCACCGCCGGGTGACGGTGCTCTCCCTTAGAGATAGATTGATTGATTGATTGATACTTTTATTAGTAGATTGCACAGTTCAGTACATATTCCGTACAACTGACCACTAAATGGTAACACCCGAATAAGTTTTTCAACTTGTTTAAGTCGGGGTCCACGTTAATCAATTCATGGTAGATTCAGATAGGGTGAGAAGCTCTGCCATCTGGGAGGAGCTCAAAGTAAAGACGCTGCTCCTCCACATCGAGAAGAGCCAGATGAGGTGGTTCTGGCATTTGGTCAGGATGCCACCCACACACCTCCCTTGGGAGGTGTTTCGGGCACGTCCGACCGATAGGAGGCCACGGGGAAGACCCAGGACTGGTTGGGAAATCTATGTCTCCCGGCTGGCCTGGGAGCGCCTCGGGATCCCCCGGGAAGAGCTGGACGAAGTGGCTGGGGAGAGGGAAGTCTAGGCTTCCCTGCTTAGGCTGCTGCCCCCGCGACCCGACCTCAGATAAGCGGAAGAAGATGGATGGGTGGATGTTGAGATGGTTGTCACAGAGGAATAACGTCATGAGTGAAAGACATGCAATACATAATATTAATAATTATACTACAAAACATGTGGTACTTTGTGTAAGGGAGCTTTGGGAGATGAAAGTGTCTACTTACCTTTTCTTGGTAGTAGTTGTCAGAGAAGTTGAAGATCTCCACACTACTGTCCGTCCGTGCAACAGCAAGTCGCTCGGAGCGGTGGTTGTACGCCATGGCTCTCAAAGCGTTGGGCATGTATTCAAAAAATCGAACCCGGTGCACGGTAAACTCGCCCATTTTGTCCAACGGGGAGAGAACACGCGCAAGTGGGTTGTCGACACGAGTGCTAGTGTCCCAACAAATACTACGACACGCCGATTTGCGCTATCGAGCAAAACAGCTATATTATCAAATGCAGCACATGCTATTTTCGGACAACGAATAAGTAAAAAAATAAGGCGAAAAGACGCCCACCCTCTTTACACACGCAATGTTAATACTAACTTAAAGTCAAGCTCATACAACGTTCACGTGCCTGAAACACGCTGGAAAACACTGGCAGCCATGTTGTAGACCTATGACCCGGAAATGATCCCCAGGAAACAGCTAGTATTGCGCAAGCGCATTCGGCAAACGTCGTGAAACACAAACATTAGGGGTGAGGGGAAAAATCGATTCGAATACGAATCGAATCAAATACGTAGTGCGATTAAGAATCGATTCTCATTTTTTTTTTAAAACGTTTTTTTTATTTTTTTTATCAATCCAACAAACCACTACACAGCACTACCATAACAATGCAATCCAATTCTAAAACCAAACCTGACCCAGCAACACTCAGAACTGCAATAAACAGAGCAATTGAGAAGACACAAACACGACACAGAACAAACCAAAAGTAGCGAAACAGAAATGAATATTATCAACAACAGTATCAATATTAGTTATAATTTCAGCATAGCAGTGATTACAAATCCCTCATTGACATTATCATTAGACATTTATAAAAATAATAAAAAAGAACAATAGTGTCACAGTGGCTTACACTTGCATCGCATCTCATAAGCTTGACAACACACTGTGTCCAATGTTTTCACAAAGATTAAATAAGTCAAATTTTTGGTTTGTTTAATAGTTAAAACAAATTCACTTTATTGCAATCAGTTGATAAAACATTGTCCTTTACAATTATAAAAGCTTTTTAAATTAAATCTACTACCCTGCTTGCATGTCAGCAGACTGGGGTAGATCCTGCTGAAATCCTATGTATTGAAAGAATACAGAATCGTTTTGAATCGGAAAAATATCGTTTTTGAATCAAGAATCGAAATGAATTGAAAAAATCAATATATTATTGAATCGTGACCCCAAGAATCGATTTTGAATCGAATCGTGGGACACCTAAAGATTCACAGCCCTAACAATCAATCAATGCAATCAATGTTTACTTATATAGCCCTAAATCACTAGTGTCTCAAACGGCTGCACAAACCACTACGACATCTTCGGTAGGCCCACATAAGGGCAAGGAAAACTCACACTCAGTGGGACGTCGGTGACAATGATGACTATGAGAACCTTGGAGAGGAGGAAAGCAATGGATGTCGAGCGGGTCTAACATGATACTGTGAAAGTTCAATCCATAATGGATCCAACACATTCGCAAGAGTCCAGTCCAAAGCGGATCCAACACAGCAGCGGGAGTCCGTTCACAGCGGAGCCAGCAGGAAAACATCCCAAGCATTCAATTGTTTATTTGATTTATCAATGTACAACACATGAACAGAGAGAATTATATCATAATTTGTGCATTCTCAAGATTATGCATGCTGTCAGTTACTCAGATTTGGGCAAATATCGGCATAACGTGGAACCCGACTTAAACAAGTTGATAAACTTATTCGGGTGTTACCATTTAGTGGTCAATTGTACTGAATATGTACTGTACGATGTACTGTAAGTTCGATACGTAATTAATATGTTACTGTATTAATATGTACTGTAAGTTCGATAAGATCCAAATGTGTTTTGTTTTTCAATGTTTTTGCATTGTTGATATTGTTGCACACAGTACACAAATGTAGTTTCTTGGTTTTATGTATTTAATTTTATGCTACTGACTTAATTTTCCCCAAACAATAGGATGTAATAAAAGAAGACAATATTATTATTTTGTTTACAGTGTTTTGTTTACATATGTTGTATGTGTATATTGTTTACTTATTCAAATACACGGGACGACATGGCGCAGTGGAAGAGTGGCCGTGCGCAACCCGAGGTTCCCTTGTTCAAGCCCCACCTAGTACCAACCTCGTCACGTTCTGTGTCCTCAGCAAGACACTTCACCCTTGTCCTGATGGGTGCTGGTTAGTGCCTTGCATGGCAGCTCCCTCCATCAGTGTGTGAATGTGTGTGTGAATGGGTGAATGTGGAAGTAGTGTCAAAGTGCTTTGAGTACCTTGAAGGTAGAAAAGCGCTATACAAGTACAACCCATTTATCATTTAAATACGTTGTGTAAACAGGTTTGTGTTTGCCTGAAATCATTGCCATGCGTTTGATTATCAAAAAGATTAACAAATTAAAGAGAAAATAATTTGATTATTAGAGAAAAATTTCAGGCAACAATTATTCTTTATTCTTTATTCAATCGATAGCAAAAAATACCAGTATCGTCCATTTAGTAACGCTGTATGTGACGTCACCTTCACGCTATTTCCCCAAACAATAGAATGCAATAAAAGAAGACGATATTACTATTTTCTTTACAGTGTTTTGTTTACATAAGTTGTATATGTATATTATTTAATTATTCAAATACGTTGCGTAAACAGGTTTGTGTTTGCCTGAAATCGTTGCCTTGCGTTTTATTTTGATTATCAAAAAGATCAACAAATTAAAGAGAAAATAATTCGATTATTCTAGAAAAATTTCAGGCAACAATTATTCTTTATTAGTATTCAATCAATAGCAAAAAATATCAGTATCGTCCCTTTAATAACGCTGTATGTGACGTCACCTTCACCAAAATGCGAATGTCCCAACGACGTTTCCGTAGTATTTTCGCGGCAGATTTATTTGGGACCGGCGGGCCTGACCACTTTGACACAAACAAGGACATCCAACCCGTCGAGTGCTAATAAACTGACAAGAAAAAGAGAAGAAAAAAATGAATAGTTTTGGGTGGATAATAGGAGATATATGTATATAAGCACAAATTGACAATATTAAACTTAGCCCTACAGTACCAATTCCTGCAATACCACATGAAAACATGCAATTACTGAAGAATAAATAGTTACCAGATAGAACATTGGATTGAGGAAATGTTTTTTGACAACATCATGATATACACAGATGCGTCAAAAACTATAAATAGTAAAGTAGGAGCTGCTGCAGTTATCCCACAAGAAAATGTAGTGTTAAATAAAAGAATCAGTGATAAACGATCTGTTTTTACGGGGGGATTGGTAGCAATTTATATGGCAGTTAACTGGATAGAGGAAAACAAAGCAAAGAAAGTAGTCGTGTGCTCGGACTCCAGCAGTGCATTGATGAGCATAAAAAACATAGCATCAGAAACAAGACAAGATATAGTTTATGAAATAATTCATGCAATCTACAGAATAAATAAAGCGGGAGGTGTGGTAACATTTCTCTGGGTTCCTGCTCATGTAGGAGTTGTGGGGAATGAGTTAGCTGATAGATACGCAAAACAAGCAACCACTAAAACAGAAGTAAACATGGAGATTAAGCACAGTAAAGAAGAAGTGAAGAGCATAATTAAGATAGAACACAATAAAAAGTGGCAGGATAATTGGAATAAGGAAACAAAAGGTAGAGAGTTTTACAAAGTCCAGAGGAGAGTAGGTGTAATGAGAGGAGGGGGTAGAAATAAGAAAGAAGACATTATTACTGGAATGAGATTAGGACATACATATCTAAATAGTTCACTAAAATTGATAGGAAAACATACTACAGGGCTGTGTGATTTTTGCCATCAAATAGAGAATGTTGACCATGTTTTAATACAGTGTAGGAAATACAATAGAGAAAGAGAAATACTTCCATCCATCCATTTTCTACCGCTTATTCCCTTTCGGGGTCGCGGGGGGCGCTGGCGCCTATCTCAGCTACAATCGGGCGGAAGGCAGGGTACACCCTGGACAAGTCGCCACCTCATCGCAGGGCCAACACAGATAGACAGACAACATTCACACTCACATTCACACACTAGGGCCAATTTAGTGTTGCCAATCAACATATCCCCAGGTGCATGTCTTTGGAAGTGGGAGGAAGCCGGAAAATAAATTAGCAAAAGAAAATATTAGGTTAGAAGTGGGGGGTATATTAGGAATGCATTCAGAAAACATAGGATATAAAGAAATATACACATATAAAAAAAAACACTGGGTTAAATAAAAGAATATAGAGTAGGGATCCACCTCGGTCCACACTCCATTACAGTAGGTGGCGGTAATGCACCCCAGAAGGTTGTTTGCCAACCGCCATAAAAAAATTAAAAAAATAAAAAAATTAAAAAAGAAGAAGAAGAAGACCACTTTGACAAATGGTGCAAATAGTCATACGGTAAGATAGACTTATATCTGCTATCATTCGCGAACATCGTATAACACATACATTTTTTTTGTAGTAATTTATTTTAAGAAAAGCGATTTCGAGTCTCCAACTCAGCAACACTTTGTTGTTAGAAAGCATTATCCGTTTCAGAAACAGGGAAAATGGCGGTTTTCAACATTGAAGTAATGAATGTAGGCTTACGTATGTTTAGTTTACGACTGTTTGTACCTTCTGCAGGGCGAGTGTAGACAGCAGCAGTCCTTCCGAGTGGCTGCTGATCGAGCTGCAGGGAGAGGTGGTGTCCAGACAGAACTCTGGTCTGGCGGGAAATGTGATGGGCGATTTGCTCTATACCAAAGAGGTAATTAATAATTACTACACAGTCTTATTGTTTTGATTGTGGGAAGAAGCTGTGGTACACATTCATCGTGGAACTACACGTGTAATTCCGTCGCATTACATTTAGCATTGGAAACATCAGCCAGGTGTATGTGCTCCTCTAAATGTGTCCTTAGCTCCTTTAATGTGTCCTTAGCTATAACTATATGTCATTCTTTTTTTATGACTTCACTCATTGTCAATAATTAATGATCCAATATGTCATAACACATTTTTTGCAGGATAGTTGCACGTTTCCAGTGAGGGTTGGACTCCGCCAAGGCTGTCCTTTGTCACCGATTCTGTTCATAACTTTTATGAACAGAATCACTAGGCGCAGTCAAGGCGTTGAGGGGTTCCAGTTTGGTGGCCGCGGGATTGGGTCTCTGCTTTTTGCAGATGATGTGGTCCTGATGGCTTCATCTGGCCGGGATCTTCAGCTCTCACTGGATCGGTTCGCAGCCGAGTGTGAAGCGACCGGAATGAGAATCAGCACCTCCAAGTCCGAGTCCATGGTTCTCGCCCGGAAAAGGGTGGAGTGCCATCTCCGGGTTGGGGAGGAGCCCCTGCCCCAAGTGGAGGAGTTCAAGTACCTAGGACTAGGAGTCTTGTTCACGAGTGGGGGAAGAGTGGATCGTGAGATCGACAGGCGGATCGGTGCGGCATCTTCAGTAATGCGAACGTTGTATCGATCCGTTGTGGGGAAGAAGGAGCTAAGCCGGAAGGCAAAGCTCTCAATTTACCGGTCGACCTACGTTCCCATCCTCACCTATGGTCATGAGCTTTGGGTCATGACCGAAAGGATAAGATCACGGGTACAAGCGGCCGAAATGAGTTTCCTCCGCCGGCTGACGGGGCTCTCCCTTAGAGATAGGGTGAGAAGCTCTGCCATCCGGGAGGAATTCAAAGTAAAGCCGCTGCTTCTCCACATCGAGAGGAGCCAGATGAGGTGGCTCGGGCATCTGGTCAGGATGCCACCCGAACGCCTCCCTAGGGAGGTGTTTAGGGCACGTCCAGTCGGCAGGAGGCCACGGGGAAGACCCAGGACACGTTGGGAAGACTATGTCTCCCGGCTGGCCTGGGAACGCCTCGGGATCCCCCGGGAAGAGCTAGACGAAGTGGCTGGTGAGAGGGAAGTCTGAGCTTCCCTGCTTAGCCTGCTGCCCCCGCAACCCTACCTCGGATAAGCGGAAGATGATGGATGGATGGATGGAGTTGTACTTTTAACAAATGGCAGGGCTGTAGCATCAAATTATTTGCCCCCATACAAAGACTTCGAAAGGCTTACTGAAATGAGATTTTTTTTATTTAAACGGGGATAGCAGGTCCATTCTATGTTTCATACTAGATCATCTCGCGATATTGCCATATTTTTGCTGAAAGGATTTAGTAGAGAACATCGACGATAAAGTTCGCAACTTTTGGTCGCTAACAGAAAAGCCCTGCCTTTACCGGAAGTCGCAGACAATGACGTCACCCGTTGATGGCTCCTCACATCCTCACATTGTTTTTAATGGGAGCCTCCAACAAAAAGAGCAATTCGAACCGAGAAAAAAACAATTTCCCCATTAATTTGAGCAAGGATGAAAGATTCATGAATTTGATAGTGAAGGAATAGAAAAAAGAAAAAAAAAGTGACTGCTCCGGGCGGCGGCAGTAGTAGCGTTTCAGATGTAATTAGACACATTTACTAGGATAATTCTGGAAGATCCCTTATCTGCTTATTGTTTTAATAGTGTTTTAGTGAGATTTTAAAGATTGTAAAGTAAAGATTGTAAAGACATACCTCGAGGTCGGATGGCTGCAGTGAACACATTGTGTCTCAGAGAGAAGCCGAGGAGCCAAACCCACAACTGCTGCAGAACGACGAATAATCCACGGATGTCTTCGGTAAGATATATATCACAATTTCCCCATCCAAAAACATGCTGGTTGACGTATAGAAAACATGTTCGCTTGACCGCTCTGCTCCACAAAAAACAAAGAAACACCCGCTGCGTCTCGGTGCTAACGGCAGCTGCAATCCATTGCTTACCACCAACAGCATTCTTCTTTATAGTCTCCATTATTAAATGAACAAATTGCAAAAGATTCAGCAACACAGATGTCCAAAATACTGTGTAGTTATGCGGTTAAAGCAGACGACTTTTAGCTGTGTGTGTGCAGCGCTCATATTTCCTAACAGTCTGTGACGTCACGCGTACACGTCATCATACCGCGACGTTTTCAACAGGACACTTAACGGGAAATTTAAAATTGCAATTTAGTAAACTAAAAAGGCCGTATTGGCATGTGTTGCACTGTTAATATTTCATCATTGATGTATAAACTATCAGACTGCGTGGTGGTTAGGGGTGGGCTTCAGTAGGCCTCTAAAGTCCCCCCATCCAACTCTAATCCTAGATGTCATCACACCAGAGACACACACACACACACACATGCAGGAAAAACAAATTATTGCATGGATTTGGTTGAGTACAGATTTTTAAAACACATAAAAACCTCAGGGCTTTGATCGTGACGGTCCACCATAGCAAAATAATAGCCGTCACACCTTAAAATTATTTTTTTTTTTTTTACTTGAAAACTTTACTTTTTACTTGTATTTTAGCATTCAGAAGAATAAAACATGGACATAAATATTAACAACAGCATGTCAAACACTGACGACATCTATTAATCAGACAATAAGCAAGGAACCAAGCAGACAGAGTTAAATAGAGCTCGTGAGGAGACACGTGTTTTGGCTGTACTCTAGTTACAGATCCAAAAAACGTTCTAAAGAACAGCCCGCGTGCCTCTTCTATTTATTAGGAAAATCCCTATTACATCACTGTGACTGAGGGAAAGGGGGTGTAGACTCGACGCAAGGTATGATAATACAAAAATGCAAATATGTTGACACTTGGTGCTATCGCCCAGTCTGTGCTTGTTCTTGTCCCAGAACACAATGTTTGGCCTTGGTAGTCAGCAGGCGGAATCTGGACAGAACACAGATAAAAAGAAAGGCTAGCAATTTTTCTTGATTGCTAGCTCTGCACAAATACAGAAATACCACTTCAGCATAAATTGACAATACTTTATAGTAACGGCCCCTAAGCATAAAGTTATTACGATAATATATACATAATTATTCTAACATTTCCCTCCTGTTTGTCATATAACTTCCCCAGACTCGTCTTATCCCTAATAACTTCTTCTTGCGATTTTCAGTTAATAGTTCATTTTTTAAGGGCCAAGTTGTGTTTACATTCAGAGTTCAACATCATCATATTTTCTTATTTTTCTTTTGTAGTTATTTAAGAATGTGTAGTGGTTTTTGGTCTAGAACATCATTTTCTATAATTTCATTATAGAAATATTTTGCCAACTTATGTTGTATATTTCTTCTGAGGTTTCCAGTTCATTTTGTTTTCTATTATTACACCCAAAAATGTGGTTTATGTTACCCTTTCAATGTATTCCTCATGTACATGTGTTTGTTTGAATTTATCTTCTACTGTTACTGAATAGCAGTACCGGTATTTTCTTTTTACTGAGATTCCAATATAGTCTGTTTTTGACAAACCATTTATTTAATTTGTCAATTTTTTCTGTTATTGTTTGTATTAGCTTCTGTCTGTTTTCTCCTGAACAAAATGCTGCTTGTGTACTTGCAGAGGTATTTGATTTCAGATGCTGAGCTTAGTTGCCTGTTTTATGTTTCTCTTCTCTTTCTGTTTTCTTTGGTTATCTTTTATTATTTCTCCTTCCACCAGGGGGTGCCAGTGTTGATTGTGGGACATCACATATTGTACGGCAAGCAGGTCAAACTGGAGAAACCCTTTGCTGTCCTCACTAAGCATGCTGGCCAATCCCAGGACACTGGGGAATACCATGATGCCTCCAAGGTTACCATGGAAACGGAGCAACAACGCTCCACCTCCTACTGTGTGTCTGCACTTATCAAGCGAAAGCTTATCTTCAAGACGCGACCCAAACCCATCATCACGAATGTGCCCAAGAAAGTATAGTAGGCCTGGACTGAGTTTTGTGGGAAGGAAAAACTAACTGATACAATATTTGAATGTTTTATGGCTTTCTTTTTAGGAGACTGCTTGTTTTTTGTATAACCGCAAAATATAATTGTTTTATATAAAAGTATAAAGGGGAAAGCTGTGATTTTGTTCTGACTTAGCAGATCCCTTGTTGCCAGAGACATGTTTTGCTGGACTCGCCGGCCTCGGACTAGCCCAGCTCAATACAATGTTTCAGCGTCAAACTAATATTGCCTTTCTTTAGAACGTTGATAATGAGGACTATCTGACTTTACAAAAAGATCTATTACTATTTGGGCCATGGAAAGGAAACAAATGATCCCATAATGCAAATTGAGAATTTTCTAAACCTCAAAACATCCATGCAGTAGACCAGTTATTCTATTCTCTTGGGTAAGACACAAGTCAGTCAATCACATGATTTGTTTGGCTTGTTTTTTTACGCCTGATGTCCTCCCTGACACAACCGGGGTTAGAACTCGTGGTCTGCATTGAAGCCTACAGCATCTACTATTACACAAGGAAGGTTAATGCCTAACACAAAAATATTATGCAATAATGTCCTTGGGTACCCATCTATTCATGCCGACAACCCAATCAAGAACAACCATTGGGGCATTATTGTAAGTTAAGTACAAGAGAGTGCAGATAATGTTCTTTGTTTTTAATTAATGACTTCATACGTATAGGGCAGTGTTTTTCAACCACTGTGCTGCGGCACACTAGTGTGCCATGAGACGCAGTCTGGTGTGCTGTGGGAGATTATCCAATTTCACCTATTTGGGTTAAAAATATTTATTTAGCAAAGCAGTAATTATAGTCTGCAAATGATGTGTTGTTGAGTGTCGGTGCTGTCTAGAGCTCGGGAGAGTAACCATGTAATACTCTTCCATATCAGTAGGTGGCAGCAGATAGGTAATTGCTTTGTAGATGTCAGGAACATCAGGAGGTAGTGTGCAGGTAAAAAGGTGTTTAATGCTCAAACCAAAAATAAACAAAATACGAGTGCCCCTTAATAAAAGGCTTTGAAGCTCAGGGAAGGCTATGCAGAACGAAACTAAAACTGAACTAGCTACAAAGTAAAAAAAAAAAAATTGAATGCTGGACGACAGCAAAGACTTACTGTGGAGCAAAGGCGGTGTCCACAATGTGCATCCGAAGATGACATGACAATCGACAATGTCCCCACAAAAAAGGATAAATACGACTGAAATATTATTGATTGCTAAAACTAAGTAGATGCGGGAAATAACGCTCAAAGGAAAACATGAAACTGCTCCAGGAAAATACCAAGAAAAAGAGAAAAAGCCAGCAAAATAGGAGTCAAGACAAGAACGAAAACACTACACACAGGAGAACTCAAAATAAGTCAGGGTGTGATGTGACAGGTGATGACAGTACACCTACTTTGAGACAAAACAAGGTTATGGTTTAAAGTGGTATCCAACAATTGCGACAACGACGTTTTACTGTCAACTGAGATTTGTTTTTTAATGATTTCTGCTGGTGGTGTGCCTTCGGGTTTTTTCAACGCAAAAAATGTGCCTTGGCTCAAAAAAGGTTGAAAAACACTGGTATAGAGTGTGCAAAATATGCCAAGAGAGATTTCACTCAAACTGGTTTTACATATTTAAACATACGGACAACGCCGTAATTATACATGGCCTATTGGAGGGGTGTCAGACTAATTTTTAATAAGGGTCACGTCACAATTAGGGCTGCCTTCCGAGGACCACTTGTGAACATTTATGAACATAATTGGCACAATGATATTACACAATTGCCTATGTGTTTGATTATTATATTTTCTTACATACAAATTGATGACTACCTTGCTTTATAATCATAAGCCAAGATGACAAAAACATATTAAAGTATTTTTTTTACAAAAGAAATGTACAGTATACATTTGTTGTATGATCAGATAAAGACAAACGTTTAAATGCAATTTAATGCAGTACATTTTTTCTATCACAATGGAAATAATTCAGTCAGAAATATTAAGTAGTTTATTGACGCAAATTATTTCCAGGCTTTCTTGGGCCACAGTAAGTAATGTGGCGGTCCATCTTGCCCCTGTTTTGTAAGTTTCATACCTGTGGACTACAGTCTTAAATTAATATAATACTTACTTGACAAGGCAAAGCCCTATCATTCATTCATTTAAAAAAAATGTGTGTGTTAATCCACACAAACTAATTGGCTTTTCCATTTTAGTTTTTTAATTATGTGGATTCTCACAAAATTAGTTGATTCCCTAATAAAATGTTATTTCTGGTTAAGTCAATCCTTTCCTTTCTTTAGTTTCTTTCTTTCTTTAGTTTATTTTGAACATGAACACACTAACAGTATAATGCATCACACAGTTTCATATCATTTCACTTTACATCATGTCTGAAGAGGAGTAGGAAGAAGCGAAGTTTATTTAATCCTATGTAGGATTAAATAAGCTTTGTTTCCTTTCCCACTTCAGAGCGTTTACAAATATATAGAATCATTTACTGACCTTTTTATAATAAAATAACATCTGTGAATTAGTATACACAACAGTTTTGTAATATGTAATCAATTCAGTCATTATTAACATACTAAGATGCAGAATTGCTTATTTTCAATAAGGTTGAAAGTATTTCTCATATTTTTCTTCTTTGTACTTTGTAAGCACTATTAATTTGAAAAGCCTCTTAAACTGGATCATATCAGTACAATGTTTAACTTCTTTACTTAATCCATTCCCTAATTTAATTCCACATTCTGATATGCTAAAGGTTTTAAGTGTTGTACGTGCATACAAATGTTTTAAAATAGATTTTCCTCTAAGGTTATATTTCTCCTCTTTAGTTGAGAAGATTGTTGTACATTCTTTGGTAGCAGGTTATAATTTGTTTTGTACATCATTTTAGCTGTTTGCAATTTTACCAAATCACCAAACTTTAATATTTTTGACCAGTGGCGTCGCCAGACAGATTTCACTGGGGAATGTGCCCCAGTGTTGATCTGCAGTGCCCCAGTAAAAATTTCACCAATAAAAAAAAAAACTTCAGAGTTTTAAGTCTACATAACATTGACAACAGCGCACATACTACTTAGTATGGTAATTGATGGCTACTGTATTCACTCCACGTAACAATGAGCACATGGCTAATTAATATGGTAATTTATTCACGTGTGGATCAAGACTTCAGTTGAGAGAGAGAGAGAGACAGGATGAGAATCACTGCTGAGGTAGGTAACGTTAGCCAACAACAATTTGTTAATTATATTATTTTGATTTTGATTTGACACAAACTGTAACTCCTAGATGGATATCGGAAAGTTATTTGCCCGCAGCAGGGAAGAAGCAGCAAGGAATGAGAGATGTAAGTGAAGTCCTAGCTAGCTAGGCAACATCATTGTCTTAAGTTGATGCTAAGTTAGCTAACGTTATTCCTTGTATCAAGACAAACATATTCATTTGCTGTATGAGCTGTCGGGGGAATTTCCAATGAACATGAAACATAATGTTGGTTATTGTCTGCTGGTTCTGCATCAACGATTATTTGGAGTAAGCATGTGTGAGTTGTGTGCTTCTCAAATGGTTTATCTTCAGGAAGAAAAACATTTTTCCATATCATCAAGTCGTGAGCCAAATTTTTAAATCACTCAAGTTTATTTCACAGAAAAATACCACAGTAGACTTGTCTTGTTAATCGGTGCGACTTTGACTAAAATAATCTTGTTTTGTCACCAGAAAAATGGCTACAGCTAAAGCATCTGGTTTTGTTTCCAGAAAAAATAGTAACATTTCTGTATTTGTTTTCAGAAAGATGGCTGAAAATATCTGGTTTTGTTGCCCCATTTAGATTTAAAAAAAATATATTTCCATGTCTGTCCTGAGTCCTCCTCCTACTTGTTAGTCGGTTTGCCTTTTGCTAAAATACTCACTAATAGTCACTAGAAAAATGGCTAAAAATATCTGGTTTTGTTGCCACAATTTGATTTTTTTCTCCCTAAACTTTTTTTTTTTTCCATGCACACATCTGACTGCGACTCACTGAAAATTACACACAATCCACTTTTATGTCATGACCCAGCATTTGGGAACCACTGGTCAACTGTATAACAGTTACTGTAATATTTCCATGTCTGTCCAGAGTGATTGACCACTTTGCAAAAATGAAAACGAGACGTCACAGTTTACTTCTCGGAAAGTTATTCCCTGAACAAACACACAACAGTTGTTCATTTATTCTACTACTGTGGCTTTATTGTTTTGTGTATATTTTATAGTTTTGTGTATCTGAAATAGGATTAACCACATTGCCATAAATGGAAATTAAATAATATAAAAGAACCCAGAGATGTAGGGGTGCTTTATTTTTTGTTTTACTTTTGTAGATGTTAAATTTGCAGATGATTACTGCAATATATATTTCAAGAAGATTAATTGCTCTTCCTTTTTGCTTTTACCAGTAGCAGTTTAGAAGTCTAGAGTGAAAAAGTGGACAAGTAGGTGAAATGCATTAGTTAATTTCAGGTGGTTAATCAAAGATCCATACAACATAATCTGATATGATTTCATAGATTAAAGCACTATTTATGTGTTTTTTTTATGATAAATAAGTGCTAAAAATGCTTGCGCGCTTTGCACGCTCACATGAATTATTTGTGCCCCAGGTGTTCCCCAGTACAGTATTCGGTCTAGTGACGCCCCTGATTTAAGGTACAAGCTTACATCACACCCAAATTTTTACTGCATGCCTTTGGTAAGTGCCGGAGTGAGAAGAGGTTTTGAAATAATTAGCTCATGCTTACTTTTACCGCATGCCTTTGGTAAGCGCAGGAGTGAGAAGAGGTTTTAAATTAATTAGCGCCCCGGCGGCAATTCAAGGAAAAATCTTGTTTCTTTTACGCTTTCGATATACTCCGTCTATTTGTATTAGTGTCTGATGCTCTTTTTCTACTGTTACCAAATAGCATTATTTTAGTTTTACTGAGATTAAAAGATAGCCTGTTCAATGGGTTCTTTTAACCCATTGAACTAACAGTAAAAACTCAACTGATTTTTTTTTTATTGACAGCAACTTCTCTGAAACCCTTTTCGCCCCAGTAACACTGATATGATGCGTAGTGCTTTTATTGTGAAAACCGGAAGTATTGTTTTTTGTTTTGTTTTTTTTAGCTCTTGGTGGCTATAATGTGTTACGGAAAGAAGGAGTTTACAAATATAGTATGCTATGTTTCAGATTATTCATATTTTACATATCTTTTTCTGTATTTGTAGTACTAGCTATTGTCACAGATAAGTTGTGCTTTTACGTAACATGTCAGAGGGGGCGTAGTAATGCACCGAGAAGCTCTTTGCCATCCGGTAACGAAGAAGAAAGCCAGAAAACAACAACAACAGGAACTATTTCCAGTGCAAGTTCTATCTTTCCTAATACTCGGTCTTCCCCGAGATCTTTCAATCGTCATATTATACATCAATGTGTCATGGAGGATTATAGCGAGAATGACATTTTCCAGAAAATGCTTAGTATGAATTTAGTGCCAAGAAAAAACGGCACGTACGGAAACAACGACACATCCCTTGGCGACTTCTCAGGTAGGTTTGATTCTATTTGTGTTGATATCGCTTTATTATCGCTCTCATGTCTGCTTTTTTGTTGCGTTTGTGTCTGAAATGTTCGATTTAACTACAAGCATCCATGATGTCTGGCTACAGATTCCAAATGATTACATAACAACTTAAACCTTTAGTTCAGTTTCAGTTTATTTCCAACATGCATACGATATAACAGTGGTTCTCAACCTTTTTTCAGTGATGAACCCCCTGTGAACATTTTTACAATTCAAGTACCCCCTAATCAGAGCAAAGCATTCTTGGATGAAAAAAAGAGATAAAGAAGTAAAATACAGCACTATGTCATCAGTTTCTGATTTATTAAATTGTATAACAGTGCAAAATATTGCTCATTTGTAGTGGTCTTTCTTGAACTATTTGAAAAAAAAGACATAAAAATAAATAAAAACTTGTTGAAAAATAAACAAGTGATTCAATTATAAATAAAGATTTTTACATCATCAAATTAAAGGGGCCTCTTTGGGGATTGTAATACAGATCCATCTGGATTCATGAACTTCATTCTAAACATTTCTTCACAAAAAAATAAATCTTTAACATCAATATTTATGGAACATGTCCACAAAAAAATCTAGCTATCAACACTAAATATTGCATTTTTTCGGTCTGTCTGTGTTGGCCCTGTGATGAGGTGGCGACTTGTCCAGGGTGTCCCCTGCCTTCCGCCCTGAGGCAGCTGAGATAGGCTCCAGCACCCTCCGCGACCCCAAAAAGGGACATGCAGTAGAAAATGGATGGATGCATTTATTTTCACAGTTTATGAACTTACATTCATATTTTGTTGAAGTATTATTCAATAAATATATTTATAAAGGATTTTTGAATTGTTGCTATTTTTAGAATATTTAAAAAAAAATCTCACGTACCCCTTGGCATACCTTCAAGTACCCCCAGGGGTACGCGTAACTCTATTTGAAAACCACTGCGATATAATGTAGTGCATCACATATTTCCAGTTGTTTCATTACAGCACGTCCGAAAAGGAGTAGGAAGAAGCTGATCTTATTTAATCCTACCTCTCTTCATACCATTGCAATTTTATCCAATTTCCTTGTTCTCTGTAACAGAACAGTGAACAAATAATAAATAATTAATATACCATAGTGAGAAAACAAGTATTAAATACATAAATCATCTGTGCACCAAATCGGTGAATTTCAATATTTTCGATTCAATAAATACAGGGGTTGTATGTTCTCTATATCCAGTATTTGTACTATTGTAGTTTATCTTTTTTGTAACACTGTTAGTGAATGAAGCGCAGTTGACAAATCAATCAATCAATCAAAGTTTATTTATATTGCCCTAAATCACAAGTGTCTCAAAGGGCTGCACAAGCCACAACGACATCCTCGGCTCAGAGACCACATCAGGGCAAGGAAAAACTCAACCCAATGGGCTACAATGAGAAACCTTGGAGGCGACCGCAGATGTGGTTGCCATGCTTCACCCATTTTCTTTTATTGAAAACCGAATAATGCTTCAAATTTTAGCATCGCCCATGTGTCTAATCCAGGGGTCCCCAAACTACGGTCCGCCAGCGTCCAAATCAGGGGCGTCACTAGCTTTTAAGGACAGGGGGGGCTTAGCCCCCAGGAGATGAACAGGATGTGAGCGAACGTAGCGCACGAGTACAAAACTTCACAAACGGCTAGCAAAGACTTTGAAATTATTTATTGTTATTATTATTATTTCAGTCGGTTAAGGAAATTAAATATATATGGAAGTAATAGAAATGAGAAAAGTTTATGTATACTGCAAATAAGAAACACTTAGAGTCCGTCTGCTGATCTAAAAAAGAGCCAAAGCTGTCAAAGAGCTGAGGGACCATCTTTAAAGTGCAATGCTGAAACAAATAATGCAAACAATAAAATGTAACTTCCAGGGTTTAACATTAATGATGTCCCGTCGTCCCGGGGACGGTAAAAAAAAATGCACGGGACGATGGCTTTTAACCATTTTTTTTCTTTTTCTCTTTATGTATTTATTAATTTTACATTTTATATTCAATGTCTTGTTTTTTTCTCCCTCTGAAAATCCTATGAAATGTTTAACAAGCCATCCTATAACAATACAACAGCTATTAATGTAAAAATACAATAACAGAAATATATTTTAAATTATGTTTTTTGTCATAATTTTAACAATAGGCTAATGTATACTACTTTGTACACATTCTAAAAGAAACACAAAACTTAAAAACTAAATTATTTACAATTGCAGACACAAGGTTTTGTGCAGCTTCACTCATTGTAAAGGGAAACGGAAGTCCACGCAGGAGAAAAAAAACTACAAAGATGGTGTCTGGGTTTTTTCTTATATATGTATATACAGGACTGTCTCATAAAATTAAAATATTGTGATAAAGTCCTTTATTTTCCGTAATGCAACTGAAAATGCCATACATTCTGGATTCATTACACATCAACTGAAATATTGCAAGCCATTTATTATTTTAATATTGCTGATTATGGCATACAGCTTAAGAAAACTCAAAAATCATATCTCAAAAAATTAGAATATTTCCTCAGACCAAGTAAAAAAAAAGTTTTATAACAGCAAAACAAAATCAAACATTTGAAAATGTCAATTAATGCACTCAGTACTTGGTTGGGAATCATTTTGCATGGATTACTGCATCAATGCGGCGTGGCATGGAGGCAATCAGCCTGTGGCATTGCTGAGGTGTTATGGATGCCCAGGATGCTTCAATAGCGGCCTTCAGCTCATTTGCATTATTGGGTCTGGTGTCTTTCAGCTTCTTCTTCACAATACCCCACAAATTCTCTATGGGGTTTAGGTCAGGAGAGTTGGCAGGCCAATCGAGGACAGTAATGCCATGGTCAGTACACCAGTTACTGCTGGTTTTGGCACTGTGAGCAGGTGCCAGATCATGCTGGAAAATTAAATCATCATCTCCACAGAGCTTTACAACAGATGGAAGCATGTACACAGCTGCATTGACTCTGGACTTGGTGAAACACAGTGGACCAAAACTAGCAGCTGACATGGCTCCCCAAACCATTGCTGACTGAGGGAACTTCCGTTGTCTAGAGTTCAGGAGTGGCTTGACCATGGGAATACGGCTATTGAAGCTGTATCTGTTGGCCAAATTGTTTTTAACCCAATGCCAACCCCTGGTCAAAAAGTTTGGAGACCCCTGGTCTAATCTGTCTCGGTAAAGTTTGAAAGCGATGAGATGAAATATCTCGGAGGATCTGGTTACAGAACAACTTCTGGAAATAGTAGTACATAAAAGATGCAGTGTTGCATGTTAACTGAATTAAACACACAACTTGTATTTATATATGGCGATAGAAAGGCTAAATTCCTCACAGGTCGTGCTGTTGCGTGGTAAAAAAAAATCCCTGTTTGGTCTGCGGACCATTGCCACGTTTTCACTTTGGCCCTTGGATGCAAAAGTTTTGGGCACCCCTGATGTAAACGCTGAGACGGGGGACATTTCGGATTATAAATTCCAAAAAAGTGGGATAAGTAAAACTCAGATTCAGTTACCACGGTAACTTGATCCTAACCAGCTCACCGGCATGTTTTCTTCAACTAGTTTTTTAATGTATCCTCCCTCCTGATAAATGTGAAGCAAGCTGTCAGACATAATGTGTTTATGACTTCATAACCAGTAGATACTAAAATTAAATAATTACTAAAGATTCATGTGTGGAGATGATTTTGAGGTCATGGTTAGTTAGAAACACAATCATATCTTGCTTAAATCCTCTGATGTTGGATATGTATTATTATATGGATTTGTTAGGATTAAAAATATTTAACAAATTGTATATTGTTTAGTTTTTAGTTTTACTTTTTTACATGTGTGCCAATAAGAAAATATAATTAAATGTTAAATCAATAAACGTCTGTATTTAAACTTACACATTGACTCCGTCAATAATGATCTCTCAATTCAGGTCAATATTATTTTACTCTGTTTCTTTTCAATGTAAAAAAAAAAAGTGTTCAGAGTAAATATGTGTGCATATGTTAATGCTATTATGTTTTTCCAGAGATGTGGTATGGAGTTTTTATGTGGGCAGCAGTCTCCTCTATGATCTTCCACCTTCCTGCAACTCTGCTGGCATTCGTTGCACTTCGGCAGCACAAAATGGCCCGACTGATGCCCATCGCCATCCTCTTAATGGGCATTGTTGGACCAGTGGGTGGAGGAGTCCTCACCAGTAGGTTCTCCGCTTTTGTCACTGTGTGATAAATAAGCATATAGTTAACTGTAGATTTGGAGTCCAGTTTACAGCGTGCTGCTACTTTATGGCATAGTGAAATTACTTAATGAAAGATTATGAGATACGTTTTTTATTTTTTTTTACAGAAATCGTTTAAATAGTTTTTTAGCTGCTATGTATTGACAATAAACAACTAGATTACCAGTGAGCAGAGCAAAGATCACACTACCGTATTTTTCGAAATATAAGTCGCTCCGGAGTATAAGTCACACCTGCCGAAAATGCATACTAAAGAAGGGAAAAAAACATATATAAGTCGCACTGGAGTATAAGTCACATTTTTGGGGGAAATTTATTTGATAAAACCCAACACCAAGAATAGACATTTGAAAGGCAATTTAAAATAAATAAGGAATAGTGAACAACAGGCTGAATAAGTGTAGGTTATATGAGGCATAAATAACCAACTGAGAAGGTGCCTGGTATGTTGACGTAACATATTATGGTAAGAGTCATTCAAATAACTATAACATATAGAACATGCTATAAGTTTACCAAACAATCTGTCACTCCTAATTGCTAAATCCGATAAAATCTTATACGTCTAGTCTCTTACGTGAATGAGCTAAATAATATTATTTGATATTTTACAGTAATGTGTTAATAATTTCACACATAAGTCGCTCCTGAGTATAAGTCACACCCCCGGCCAAACTATGAAAAAAACTGCGACTTATAGTCCGAAAAATACGGTACTCTGCATACTAGTCCATACTAATTAGCAGGTGGAGTGTGCAGTCATATACTATTTTATCCCACAACTGACCATAAATATAGTAGTATTGAGCCATGCGAATGGTAGTTAAAAAAGTTCAAATGTTCCATCAGCGGTAAAAAATAAAGGATGACACCTCATGGTTTGTAATGTTTTCACATGACTGCAAATGGCGTTGGTGGTATAGTTTGTGCTCAATATGTTTTTAGAAGAGATGCTAGTAATAATCCAGATATCCTCAAAAAATGTTTAATCATAAGACAAATGGTTAATGACATATGGCCAATTATTTTCTAATTCCCGCAATATACTGTAGATGTTTTCCTTGATGGCAGCCGTGTTTTTTTCAACCAAACTTGCTTGAAATGTTAAGATGGAATCGATAAAGCAGGCTGACATCACGCTTCTGGAATGTCCTTTCCTCAACTTTGTTGAATTTTAGTTTTCTAATGTACCAGTTTGGCCAAAAAGATATGTCGAATATCCATACATAATGGTTACAAAAAGCATCGTGTCGAGGTGGAAGCTGTTAAGAGACAAACTGAATGAAAGGCCTATAGTCCGGCAAATTTAGTCACAAACAAGCGTAGGGATGGGTACCTTTCACACTTGAACCAATATACCGTATTTCCTTGAATTGCCGCCGGGGCGCTAATTAATTTAAAACCTCTTGTCACTCCTGCGCTTACCAAAGGCATGCGGTAAAAGTAAGCATGCGCTAATTATTTTAAAACCTCTTCTCACTCCGGCACTTACCAAAGGTATGCAGTAAAAATTTGAGTGTGATGTAAGCTTGGACCTTAAATCCTACTGAATAGCTCTTAATCTTCTTCCCTTTATGTTATTTCAAATTATCGGTATTGAAATCAGCCTCCTCCATTTTGAAAATGATGACAGGGAAAGTGTCACTCGTGACGTCACGAGTTTGACCAGGCGGTAATACTAAGCATGCGCTAATTATTTTGGGAAGCGAGTTTGACCCGGCAGTAATTCAAGGCAGGCGCATACTATATGCCCTGCGGCAATTCATGGAAATACGGTACTACCAATTTTTGGTACCTGGGAATTGATGCCAGTACTCAACAGTACTAATTTTCAGTACTTTTGTCCGTGTACATAAATAAACTAAAAAACACATTTTCTTTCTAATATTTAAAAATGAGCTGATTATGATGACTGTTCTGTCCAGTTGTTATATCTTGTTTTCTTATTACATTTCTGAGGCTCTTTGGCAAGTATTGTATTGCTGGGATGTTACAGACGTCCCGCCCAATGAATACTGGTGGTGGTCAAGCCAGCTTAGTTTTCAATGGGTACCAGTAGCCACTTTGCCTTTGCTTGTGTTGTTTTTGGCTGTGCGAACTGTTCAGAAAGGGAAAAGGATAAATGTTTTTTCAGCTTTCCTTCAGAGGTAATCATAAAGGGAGGATAAGTGAAATGTGTTTAGAAACGAGGAGATAAGCAGCACACACTCCTGTACAAGGAAGCAGAGTCGAAGAATGCATGAGTTTGCAGTAATCAATTAGGAAGGCCTTAGCGGCCACATGCATGGACAGCACCTTTTAGCTTTTATTTCCAAAATTCTGTACACCACCGAATTGAGGTCTTATGCCGACATATGGACACTTATACTGCTATCTGGTGGTGTCAGAAGACTATAACATACAATGGAATTTGAAAAAAAAGTTGTAAAAATAAAAATTAGCATGTCACTACATATAAAGTACACATCTGTGTACTTATGGACTAAGTACATCATATCAAAAGATGATTTCTTGTTTTTATTTTAATTAGGGTCCAATAAGCCTAAATAGCAAAGAGAAATAAAAAAAGCATGTAAACAAACAGCTTGGACCATAAGAGGTTAAAGGTTTGTTTGTATTATTTTTTATGTTTATTATTTCGATTTAGATATTATCCTGATGTGATTTTTATTGCTTAAACACATGTTTGCTACGAGTGTTTCGAAACGCACCAACTTGGCGAGTCTAAATAAAAGAAAGCAAACGTGAGCAAAAGAGTTCAGTTTTTACCAAAGGCAGCAATCATAAATTAATCTTTCAGTACATACACAATGTTGACATCTGTAGTCATATTTTGTTAAGGACGGGGAATGGCACGCTACTCGTAAACGGCGTGTGCAACAGTAACAAGCATCAGTAGACGCAAAGTTAAATCATAAAAATGCAACCTTACCCGAGCAAAAACAATGCATATTTATCCAGGAGAATCTTGATACCAATTTTCTTGAAGCAGCCACACTCAAAGAAGTTGTAGACCTCCACGCTTTTCCAAGTTTCCATCTGCTTTGTTGTGTAGAATGGAGGGAGGCGTTTGGTTGGCATCCTGACCAGATGCCCGAACCACCTATCTGGTTCCTCTTGATGTGAAGGAGCAGCGGCTTTAGTTTGAGCTTCTTCCGGACGACAGAGCTTCTCACCCTATCTCTAAGGGAGAGCCCCGCCAACCGGCGGAGGAAACTCATTTCGGCGACTTGTACCCGTGATCTTGTCCTTTCGGTATAAACCTAAAGCTCATGACCATAGGTGAGAATGGGAACGTAGATCGACCGATAAATTGAGAGCTTGGCCTTCCGGCTCAGCTCCTTCTTCACCACAACGGATCGATACAGCGTCCGCATTACTGAAGATGCCGCACCGATACGCCTATCGACCCCAAGATCCACTCTTCCCTCACTCGTGAACAAGACTCCGAAGTACAAGAACTCCTCCATTTTGGGGCAAGATCGCCTCCGCAACCCGGAGATGGCACTCCACCGTTTTCCTGGCGAGAACCATGGACTCAGACTTGGAGGTGCTGATTCCCATCCCAGCCGCTTCACACTCGGCTGCGAACCGATCCAGTGAAAGCTGAATATCTTGGCCAGATGAAGCTATCAGCACCACATCATCTGCAAAAAGCAGATATATAATCCTGCAGCAACCAAACCGGATCCCCTCAAGGCCTTGACTGTACCTAGAAATTCTGTCCATAAAGGTTATGATCATAACATGCTGTGTGTGGAGTTTCTCCTGCTAAAACATCACTGTAGAGCAAACTCACATCCAAAATGTAGAATCTGGTCCTGCTTGTTTTGTCTCTTGAAGCAGCACAAAATCAATCAATAAATTAATCAACATTTATTTATATCCCTTAATCACAAGTGTCTCAAAGCCTCAAGTTAGCACATTTTGGAAAATTAATGAAGTTTGAGTGCTTTCTACCAGGCGTACTTGCTTTGTTGGCATTGATAATTGCAACATTACCTAGAAGCAGTTTGACTGAGCCCGTTCTGAGTGCTGCTTAAGTGATTCTTTCCTCGCCATCATGTGTTTAAACCCGTTTTTAGTCTGCAACCAAACATGACATCACAAGTAACAAAGGTATCAAAATGTACCACCCTTTTGATTTGACATTTATCCATACTTGGTAGTACCGACAGAATTTTGTACCTATCCCTACCAAAGACAGCCATCATTGCCTCCTTGAAAAGTTAAGTCCATTTTATCAATGTGTAGTATGTTTTCCTGTTGTTGATCCGCTAAAATAATTTAAACCCTGAAATGTGTTTTATCTTTTTGTTTCTGTAAGGTGCAGCCATTGCAGGAGTGTACAAGGCAGCAGGGAAGAGGATGATGTCTCTGGAGGCGCTGGTGTTTGGTGTGGGACAGTCCTTCTTCATCCTGCTTATTTCCTTCCTCCGGGTGCTTGCCACCCTTTAGCAGCGCCGGAGCCGCTTAGCTGCGATTGGAATCCCACTTTTCTGCTGGTCGGGCAATTTTAGGACCAAACAGGCCTTGGGTGTGCTCATGTGATCATTACATGATGTGTGTGGAGTTTCTCCTGCTAAAACATCACCGTGGAGCAAACTCACATCCAAAATGTAGGATCTGGTCCTGCTTGTTTTGTCCCTTGAAGCAGCACAGAAAAAAAAAATAAGAAACTGGAAAGCAGCGGCACTGAGTGGACCTCGTGAGGCCCAACGGATTGATGAGAAAACATGGCGTACAGAAGTTGGAAAGTCATTCAAACAATTCAACTTAGTTTGAGATATTGTTGCTTGGTCTGTTAATGCTTGCCAAGCTGCACTAGTCAGAGAAATGGAATAGAGTGTCTTGGCTGGTGCTGTGTCGCTTTATTGATCTTAATCCCTATTTTTATTCTAGGAGCCTACACCAGGAGTGTGCAAAGTGCTACACAGGGTCCAATTTCGTTCCACAGCTTGTTTTTTATCTACTCTGTGCGGATCAATAAAATTAAATGAATTCGTTATCGAGATGTTATTAGTAATGCTGTCAAACAATACATTTTTACAAGTGATTTGTTCGCAGTGCTCCCGCAAAGTATTCACAGCGCTTAAATTTTACCACACTTGCAGCATAATTCCAAAATTTAATACATTTTTGTCCTCAATATTCTACACACAATACCCCATTTTGACAGTGTGAAGTTGTTGTTTTTAGAAATTTTAGCAAATTTGTTAAAAATAAAAACTAACAAATCACATCGACCTAAGTATTCACAGCTACATTTTGAGTACAAAAATGAATTTAATCCATTATGGAATAAGGCTGTAACATAATAAAATGTGGAAAAGGTCCAAACTTTCAGGATTCACTATAAAGTCATCCGGAAAGTATTTATTAAAATGTAGTAAAAATATTAAACTAAAACACCCTGGATAAAAAAAACAACGCTTCCCATCCAACTTGATGGAGCATGAGAGGTTTCTGCAAAGACATAGTTGTGCCTTCCTTGTGGGATCGTATTCAAAGAGGTGTCAGGCAGTAGTTGCTGCCAAAGGTGCATCAACAAAGTATTTGGCAAAGGCTGTTAATACTATATATTTTTTTTGTTTGTTTTAATGCAATTTTTATCAAAAAAATAAAATAAAAATAACATTGTCATTATGGGGTATTGTCTGTAGAATTTTGAGGACAAAATGGATATATTCAATTTTGGAAAAAGCTATAACATGACAAAATGTGGAAAGAGCGAAACATTGTGAATAGTTTACAGATGCACTGTATGTGATTCATGCAATCTTTTTTTGTGATTAATCACAGAAGTTGACTTATTTTTTTACTTCAATGTACAGAATGTATGAAATCGGCTCACAGCGTCTTTCAATTTTACTGAAGTTTGCGGCTCTTATGGACACCCCTGGGCTACACCATCTGACGAGAATAAAATGTATATATTTGATGTTCTTAGTGAAGCAGGACAATTCAAATTGCTCTTCTTCAGTTTAAATTGTTTTATGATTTGAGTTTAAAGATGCATTTTATGAAGCTGGTTTTATGTTGAGCAGTCTTTATATTTATGATTAGTACACTGCTTCATTGTCACTACATGTAATTAAAGTCTTCAATTAAGATTTATTGTTTTGAAATTAATTAATGTCTTTAAGAAAATAAAAGTGTTGTAATTTTCACCCATCCATCCATCTTCTTCCCCTTATCCAAGGTCAGGTCACGGGGGCAGCAGCCTAAGCATAGAAAGCCACACTTCCCACTCCCCAGCCAAAAAATACTAAAGGACAACCAACTGCATAAATTGAATTTGTTTTAATCAGCCCCTTAAGTCCTCTAGCAGCTATAAAATTATAAAATGATGTTGCTGAATAGACAGTATGTCTAATATATTTTTTTCTAACCATGCAAAAATTTGACACACACGTATTACGGAGGATTCTTATCCGTCCATCTTTAGCGCGAGCACTGATCCTGCAGCTGTCTGTGGAACTGTCAGTTTGCAGTTACTCAATAAAACACAAAATAGTGCCTGCAAAATGGTGATGAGTGTTGATAAATCACATTGCGTGTGCTCAATAATTATATTTGCATTCTCTCATCCCAGTATTGTAGGCGTTTGGATGAGCAACGTATATTTTGCATATTAATGAAGACAGAGACGCAAAATGAATGGCAGGCCTTTTTTCTGCTTACTAAAGAAACACAATACACTTTGCACACTATAGGTCATGGGTGTCAAATTCTTGCCCGCGGGCCAGATATGGCCCGCCGTGTATTTTCATTTGGCCCTTGAGAAAATATCAAATTAACATTAGAGCTGGCCCGCCGGTATTATACAACAGCGGTGTCGCTGTAACACTGCATTCATCGCTAATACTCATACTTGCTAACCTAGTCACATGATATATGTGGCTTTTGCACACACACACACACACGCTAATGCAATGCAAGCTTGGTCAACAGCCCTACAGGTCACACTGAGGGTGGCCGTATAGACAACTTTAAGACTGTTACAAATATGTGCCACACTGTGAACCAACACTAAACGAGAATGACAAGCAAATTTCGGGAGAACATCCGCACTGTAACACAACATAAACACAACCGAAAAAATACACAGAACCCCTTGCAGTACTACCTCTTCCTGGACGCTACAATACAAAAATGTATTATTAGCCTGTGGGAAAAGTTTATTTTGATATTTACCTGAGAAGGCTGCAAGTAGAAAAGACGCATTCAATTTCTATTTAAATTGGATTTGATATGCCATTGCTATTTTTAAATCATTAGTTCTATTTGAAACTCGATTTTGCATGTCACTATAAAGTTATATAAGTCTCGCTTGTTCAACATTCAATGCAAAACTTTTTGGGGTCCCTATTAAAAGGTTAATTTGTTCAACCTTGGCCCGCGGCTTTGTTCAGTTTCAAATTTTGGCCCACTCTGTATTTGAGTTTGACACCCCTGCTATAGGTCAACGTTGCATGTGCAATCAGGTTTTTACGTGTTTTAGAACACGCAAACCTTTAATAAATCAATACCTATATGTCCAACTCCGACCTTGAGAAGTGTATTTTTAGGCCTCTACCTTCACACCTGTACATCTTGGGTGTCCCACCTGAAGACTAAGCTCCTGCAGGTAGCTCGTAACAACATTAAGGTGAAGATCTCTCAGGAGGGAAACTACACATTTTAAGTAAAATAAAACAATCTTCATCCACATTTTTCAACCATCACAACATTTATCCTAATTTAATGACCTCTTTCCTAAACATAATATAACCTTAAGTAGGACTTCACACACAATAGCCACTATTTACAAAACTGAAAAGTACAGTAGTCTTATGAATAAAACAGAAACATTCCTCTGAAACTAGTTTATCCACAGATCAGCTGCATTATGCCTTAAAGTTTCTGCATCCTCCACTCATTTAGACAGAAAAACTTAACAGCACTGCCTACACTCTAGACATGTTTTCTTTTTTCAACTTGTGTTTTACTGTACCAACTAACAGGCAGTCACCAGTTCCCCCTGTTCTTAAACATATATTTATTTCATTGTGTTCTCTGAGCAGTAAGCATGTAGACACTTGCAGCACGAGGAAGTCCATATTGACCCAAACAATGGTATCCTTCATATTTGTTTTCATCACCGTTTAAACAGGAATAGCAACTGACAGATCTTTTTGACAAAACAGCTCATTTTATACAGAACACCTGAAGCAGAAAGTACACACAGCTTTAATGTACAATCGATGGCTCGCCTGCTGATGGCATCATATAAATAAATCATCAAAAATAAATTGTGTCCTTTTCAATTTCTCCCAGCTGTTCACATATTACCATATAAAACACGTTAAGTCCACACCTTTTTGTTTTGGCGCTATTGATGAGAATTTCAACTTGAACTTCCTCATCTCAGAAGGAAAAGCATCTGATTGGCCCACTTTTCTCACTAACTCCCACCCTCTCTCATATTGTACACTATTGAAGAACTATAATTGGATATATTCTGAACTTGCCCCACCCATTTAGAAGACAAAATTAAATTTGAATGGATTTTATTTGTACTTTTTGTCTCGTTTTTAATTCTTCGACACCAATTTACTGAGGGCTGAGGGGAGACTGTGTCCCGGCAAGAAATCTGCGTTCAAAGGACTCCGGCTTGTTAGTGATTCCCAAAGCCCAAAAAAAGTCTGCGGGCTATAGAGCGTTTTCCGTTCGGGCTCCAGTACTCTGGAATGCCCTCCCGGTAACAGTTGGAGATGCCACCTCAGTAGAAGCATTTAAGTCTCACCTTAAAAATCATTTGTATACTCTAGCCTTTAAATAGACTCCCTTTTAAGACCAGTTGATCTGCCGTTTCTTTTCTTTTTCTTCTATGTCCCACTCTCCCTTGTGGAGGGGGTCCGGTCCGATCCGGTGGCCATGTACTGCTCGCCTGTGTATCGGCTGGGGACATCTCTGCGCTGCTGATCCGCCTCCGCTTGGGATGGTTTCCTGCTGGCTCCGCTGTGAACGGGACTCTCGCTGCTGTGTTGGATCCGCTTTGGACTGGACTCTCGCGACTGTGTTGGATCCATTGTGGATTGAACTTTCACAGTATCATGTTAGACCCGCTCGACATCCATTGCTTTCCTCCTCTCTAAGGTTCTCATAGTCATCATTGTCACCGACGTCCCACTGGGTCATTATTGTCACAGATGTCCCACTGGGTGTGAGTTTTCCTTGCGTGGGCCTACCGAGGATGTCGTGGTGGTTTGTGCAGCCCTTTGAGACACTAGTGATTTAGGGCTATATAAGTAAACATTGATTGATTGATTGATATACATTTTGTGGGTATATTAAAATGCAATTTCTCAACTTTAAACATTTTGATTTGAGGGGGGGGACTACACTTATTTGAGGGGGATTTGCCCTCTCTTGCCCCTACGTAGAGCCATCCCCCGTTTTCACAAACCATTCTCCGTAATCTTCACTATCAGCTCGTGTATGATTTCTTCATAGTCACGGTTGATTTGTTTGGGACATGCAACAACAAGATACATTAATATGATTACATGTGTACGATTCAACATGTCTGAAAAGAAGTAGGAAGAAAGACATCTTTATGAGGGGCCGTTAGGCACATTATTCAGAATTACCTGAATACCATGAATTAATTAACGTGCACCCTGACTTGAAGAAGTTGAAAAACCTATTGGTGTGTTACCATTTAGAGGTAAATTGTACGGAATATGTACTGTACTGTGCAATCTACTAATAAAAGTTTCAATCAATCAATCAATCAAAAACCTTTAACATACACTACTGAAATGCTCTCACATAAACAACTTAAATATTTTTCTCCCACACACACTACAGAAACACCCTCACACACACTACTGAAACACTCTCGTACATACTACGGAAATATTTTTTTCTGACACACTACTTAAACACTCTCACACACTACTGAAACACTCTCATAGACACTACTGAAACACTCTCGTACATACTACTGAAATGTTTTTTCTCTGACACACTACTGAAACACTCCCATTCACATTACTGAAACACTCTCATAGACACTACTGAAATATTGTCCTCTCACACACACTACTGAAACACTCTCATTAACACTACTGATTTTTTTTTCTCTCACACACACTACTGAAACATTCTAATACACACTACTGAAATATTGTCCTCTCACACACACTACTGAAACACTCTCATTAACACTACTGATTTTTTTTTCTCTCACACACTACTGAAACATTCTCATACACACTACTGAAAATAGTTTGCCCAACCAGTCTACATGTGCTTTGTGGACTTGGAGAAGGCATTCGACCGTGTCCCTCGGGGAGTCCTGTGGGGAGTGCTCAGAGAGTATGGGGTACCGGACTGTCTTATTGTGGCAGTCCGCCCCCTGTATGATCAGTGTCAGAGCTTGGTCCGCATTGCTGGCAGTAAGTCGGACACGTTTCCAGTGAGGGTTGGACTCCGCCAAGGCTGTCCTTTGTCACCGATTCTGTTCATAACTTTTATGGACAGAATTTCTAGGCACAGCCAAGGCGTTGAGGGGATCCGGTTTGGTGGCCACGGGATTAGGTCTCTGCTTTTTGCAGATGATGTAGTCCTGATGGCTTCATCTGACCGGGATCTTCAGCTCTCACTGGATCGGTTCGCAGCCGAGTGTGAAGCGACTGGAATGAGAATCAGCACCTCCAAGTCCGAGTCCATGGTTCTCGCCCGGAAATGGGTGGAGTGCCATCTCCGGGTTGGGGAGGAGACCCCGCCCCAAGTGGAGGAGTTCAAGTACCTAGGAGTCTTGTTCACGAGTGGGGGAAGAGTGGATCGTGAGATCGACAGGCGGATCGGTGCGGCGTCTTCAGTAATGCGGACGTTGTATCGATCCGTTGTGGTGAAGAAGGAGCTGAGCCGGAAGGCAAAGCTCTCAATTTACCGGTCGATCTACGTTCCCATCCTCACCTTTGGTCATGAGCTTTGGGTCATGACCGAAAGGATAAGATCACGGGTACAAGCGGCCGAAATGAGTTTCCTCCGCCGGGTGGCGGGGCTCTCCCTTAGAGATAGGGTGAGAAGCTCTGCCATCCGGGACGAACTCAAAGTAAAGCCGCTGCTCCGCCACATCGAGAGGAGCCAGATGAGGTGGTTCAGGCATCTGGTCAGGATGCCACCCGAACGCCTCCCTAGGGAGGTGTTTAGGGCACGTCCAACTGGTAGGAGGCCACGGGGAAGACCCAGGACACGTTGGGAAGACTATGTCTCCCGGCTGGCCTGGGAACGCCTCGGGATCCCCCGGGAAGAGCTAGACGAAGTGGCTGGAGATAGGGAAGTCTGGGCTTCCCTGCTTAGGCTGCTGCCCCCGCGACCCGACCTCGGATAAGCGGAAGATGATGGATGGATGGATGGATGGACTACTGAAAACCTCTCACACATACACACACCTGGAATCATTTTTCACTAGTATGTGTAAAATGATTTCACTTGTGTGTGAGAGAGCTTTTCACTAGTGCGTGTGAGAGAAAACATTTTTAGTAGTATGAGTGAAAGAATTTCACTTGTATGTGTGAGAACTTCTCACTAGTGCGTGTGTCACGATCCGTGACTCGGATCGTTAATGGTTTTGCCCTTTTTATGTCTTTGTTCATGTTTTGTTTCTGGACTCTGCCGATCCTTGTTTGAGCACCATGGCAACGTATTGTGTTCCTCCTCACGGGCTCCTGTCACACACCTGTTTCTAATAATTATTTGCGTATTTAAGCCCACCTGGTTCCTTAGTTTGTCCTCGGTCCATTACTTGCTTTTCGCAACACGTCACGTTTTGTATCCTTGTGCCCTCGATTATTTTGTGCTAAGTTCCACCTTAGCTTCACGTGCGTGTGGCACGTCGTTTAATGTTTTCTGTTTCCTGCTACGTTTTTAGCATTAGCTTTCCGTGCATTGGCACGCGCTTTGTTTTTCCCCTTTTTTGCACCAGTGTTCTTTTGTTTTATTATATTAAAACTTATTCTTACCTGCAATCCTGCGTACTGGTAGTGTGTGCATCCACGAAGTGGAAACTCCGCGCAACAAGTGCGCCGAACGCGTGACAGAATGGACCGAGCCAAAAGCCACTTCGCACTCCTCCAGCCCCAGCAAGAACAGGTGTTCCTCTCCGATGAGGAAAAATCGGAGCTCTTCCGGGAGCTCCGAGCAGACTCTTGTCCATGGGAGAGCGAGGACGACATTGAGCTGCCGGAAGAGGATCTCCCGGCCGAAGCAGTGGTGGCCTGGGAGCTATTCATGGCGAGGATAGCGGACGCGGAGGAACGCTTTCGCTCCCAGTTTCAAGCCAACCCGACATTCCCCTCAGCGCGCTGCACGCCGCGCGGTGACGTCACACCACACAGGAGGAGAGGACTCCAGCGGCGGCCAGGCGCCGCGACTGCCAGGTGCTTTCCATGTGGCTTTTCCTCCCCGGCACCTGCTATAAATCTGCCTGAGGGACGCGTGCGGCCCACACGCACAAGGCCAGCTCCCAGGCTTCCAAGCGCCCACCCTCCCATGCCCTCGACTGCCTCCAAGCTCGCACAAATGCCCCCCCCCCACCAACTCCATCTGGCATCTGGAATCTGCTTCCTGAGGGGGGGGGGCAAGGCTGATGGCGTGTCAGTGGCACAGGCGGACCTCCTTCCATTGAGGTTGCTGCCTGCCTTGCCGCTGGCTCCGCCCGCGTCAACAGACAAGCCACCTGCCCCAGTGCCAGCACCACGTCAACCTCCAACGCCAAGTCCACGGCTAAGGCTAATCCCAGTACTGGCACCACGCCAACCTCCCACGCCGGCACCACGCCAACCTCCCACGCCGGCACCACGCCGGACTCGACCTCAAAGTCTAGATGCAAGCCGGCCTCCGAGTCCAAGTCAACGTCCAAGCCGGCCTCCGAGTCCGAGTCAAAGTCCAAGCGGGCCTCCGAGTCCGAGTCAAAGTCCAAGCGGGCCTCCGAGTCCGAGTCAAAGTCCAAGCGGGCCTCCGAGTCCGAGTCAAAGTCCAAGCGGGCCTCCGAGTCCGAGTCAGAGTCCAAGCCGGCCTCCGAGTCCGAGTCAGAGTCCAAGCCGGCCTCCGAGTCCGAGTCAGAGTCCAAGCCGGCCTCCGAGTCCGAGTCAGAGTCCAAGCCGGCCTCCGAGTCCGAGTCAGAGTCCAAGCCGGCCTCCGAGTCCGAGTCAGAGTCCAAGCCGGCCTCCGAGTCCGAGTCAGAGTCCAAGCCGGCCTCCGAGTCCGAGTCAGAGTCCAAGCCGGCCTCCGAGTCCGAGTCAGAGTCCAAGCCGGCCTCCGAGTCCGAGTCAGAGTCCAAGCCGGCGTCAGAGTCCGAGTCAGAGTCCAAGCCGGCCTCCGAGTCCGAGTCAGAGTCCAAGCCGGCCTCCGAGTCCGAGTCAGAGTCCAAGCCGGCCTCCGAGTCCGAGTCAGAGTCCAAGCCGGCCTCCGAGTCCGAGTCAGAGTCCAAGCCGGCCTCCGAGTCCGAGTCAGAGTCCAAGCCGGCCTCCGAGTCCGAGTCAGAGTCCAAGCCGGCCTCCGAGTCCGAGTCAGAGTCCAAGCCGGCCTCCGAGTCCGAGTCAGAGTCCAAGCCGGCCTCCGAGTCCGAGTCAAAGTCCAAGCCGGCCTCCAAGCCGGCCTCCAAAACGACGCCCGAGTCCAAGACGATGTCCAAGTCGACGTCCAATACGACACCCGAGTCGACGTCGGCGCCCGGGTCCACGCCGAGCGTCAGGTCTGGAACCGCGTCGGATGTGGGTGTGGCCGTGCCCAGGTCGTCCTCCTCGCAGGGCGCTTCCACTTCCAGGGGTGTGGCCGTACCCCGGGCGTCCTCCTCAGCGGGTGCTTCCACCCCCACGCCGGCCACGGTGGTGGCCCTTCTCAGGGCGTCCTCCCCGCAGGACGCGCCCTGGCCCTCGTCAGCCACGGATGTGGCCTCTGCGGGCCCGCCCGCCTAGACTTTTGTAGTGGCGGCGTCCCACCCGCCGCCGCCGCCTGTGGTGTCCTCGGTGGATTCGGGACACGGGACTTTCCAACCCTCCACCGGGTCCTCCCTCCGCCCTCCCTTCTCTTTTGGACTGTCTTGTTGTGGGGGGGTTCTTTGTACTTTGGGGTTTTTGGGGCATCTGGGATCTGCCCCTTGGGGGGGGGGGGGGGGGGGGTAGTGTCACGATCCGTGAATCGGATCGTTAATGGTTTTGCCCTTTTTATGTCTTTGTTCATGTTTTGTTTCTGGACTCTGCCGATCCTTGTTTGAGCACTTCCTTGTTTGTGTTAGTCACCATGACAACGTATTGTGTTCCTCCTCACGGGCTCCTGTCACACACCTGTTTCTAATAATTATTTGTGTATTCAAGCCCACCTGGTTCCTTAGTTCATCCTCGGTCCATTGTTTGCTTTATGCAACACGACACGTATGTATTCTCTGCTTATCCCTGCTTTTGTTGTGTTAAGTTCCGTCTTAGCTTCGCGTGCGTTCGGCACGTCACCTTTTGGACTTTCTGTATCATGTTAAGTTTAGCTTTAGCTTCCCGTGCGTAGGCACGCGCTTTATTTTCCATTTTGTACCAGTGTTCTTTTGTTTATCCATCCATCCATTTTCTACCGCTTATTCCCTTTCGGGGTCACGGGGGGCGCTGGCGCCTATCTCAGCTACAATCGGGCGGAAGGCGGGGTACACCCTGGACAAGTCGCCACCTCATCGCAGGGCCAACACAGATAGACAGACAACATTCACACTCACATTCACACACTTGGGCCAATTTAGTGTTGCCAATCAACCTATCCCCAGGTGCATGTCTTTGGAGGTGGGAGGAAGCCGGAGTACCCGGAGGGAACCCACGCATTCACGGGGAGAACATACAAACTCCACACAGAAAGATCCCGAGCCTGGATTTGATCCCAGGACTGCAGGACCTTTGTATTGTGAGGCAGACGCACTAACCCCTCTGCCACCGTGAAGCCCGTTCTTTTGTTTAATTATATTAAAATCAGTTTCTTACCTGCACTCCTGCTGACTGGTCGTTGTGCATCCTCGAAGTGGCAACTCCGCACACCAAGTGCGCCGCGTACGCGTGACAGCGTGTAAGATAAAAACATTTCAGTAGAATTGTAAAATGATTTCACTTGTATGTATGAGAGCTTTTCACCAGTCACTAGTGCATGTGAGAGAAAACAATTTCAGTAGTGTGTGTGAAAGGATTTCACTTGTATGTATGAGAGCTTTTCACTAGTCACCAGTGCATGTGAGAGAAAACAATTTCAGTAGTGTGTGTGAAAGGATTTCACTTGTATGTATGAGGGCTCTTCACTTGTGCATGTGAGAGAAAAGCATTTCAGTAGTTTGTATGAGTGTTTCAGTAGTGTTTGTGAGAGTGTTTTAGTAGTGTAGTGAGAGAAAAAACATGTTAGTTGTTTACGTAAGAGACTTTTTAAGTAGTGTATGTAAGAGTTAATTCTGAATAATGTCCCTAACGGCCCCTCATAGGTCTTATAGGTCCTACCCCTTTACCATGTCTCCGAATAAAATTTCACGCCGTGTGTTTAACATTAATATTTGTGACTTTTATCATCAAACAGCAGTGCTTAAAACTTTTCTTTGTGTCTTTCAACTTTCATGTTCCTTTTGCTTGCTTGACCCATGAAAAAAGTGTGTCAAGCATCTCACTTGAAAGATAGTATCTTTAGTCCTGAACTGCTGTCACTGGAATTGATATATTGATGCTTGATAAATATTTTTTTCCACATTTATTGAAAATATCATTGATTATGAGAACAGTTATGCTGTGCTAAAATGTAACCTTTTTAAAAAGATGATACACAATACTTTGGATAGACTCCACAATTGCACATACGTGACCATGTATGAAAATATCTAAATCACTTCAATTTAGAAATGCAACCGAGTGTTCCTATAAAAGAAGAACTCGGCCAAGATTGATGGCACAAAAAAAAAACTGTTGCATCTTTGGCGATAATCTGTTACATTTATTATTCTCACATTATAACATTAACATGCTACCTGGCAAGATACCTGGCCTGTGCATTGGTTGTAGCAGTCTTTGAATATGGCATCTATTTTTGGTTCATTTTTGTCTCATGGGCCTGTATAGTCATTTGTAACCTTACGTAATCCAAATAATTTGGTGTACTTGACGTTTGCCCAAAATGATCCATACCCCACAAATGCTAATTTCAAGTGAATCCTTATTTTGTAATTGAGTGTATTTTAGCTGTAAATCAGAAGTTGATCTAGAGATGTAAGCGCTGAGAAAAAAAATACAGCACTTCATCTTTCATCGCCGGTAACAGTTCGAGATGCCACCTCAGTAGAAGCATTTAAGTCTCACCTTAAAACTCATTTGTATACTCTAGCCTTTAAATAGACTCCCTTTTTAGACCAGTTGATCTGCCGTTTCTTTTCTTTTTCTTCTATGTCCCACTCTCCCTTGTGGAGGGGGTCCGGTCCGATCCGGTGGCCATGTACTGCTTGCCTGTGTATCGGCTGGGGACATCTCTGCGCTGCTGATCCGCCTCCGCTTGGGATGGTTTCCTGCTGGCTCCGCTGTGAACGGGACTCTCGCTGCTGTGTTGGATCCGCTTTGGACTGGACTCTCGCGACTGTGTTGGATCCATTGTGGATTGAACTTTCACAGTATCATGTTAGACCCGCTCGACATCCATCGCTTTCCTCCTCTCTAAGGTTCTCATAGTCATCATTGTCACCGACGTCCCACTGGGTCATTATTGTCACCAATGTCCCACTGGGTGTGAGTTTTCCTTGCCCTTATGTGGGGCTACCGAGGATGTCGTGGTGGTTTGTGCAGCCCTTTGAGACACTAGTGATTTAGGGCTATATAAGTAAACATTGATTGATTTCTTACAAAATGTTCAAAACGTTGTATTTGTTCTTTTAATTTTGACATATTAAAGTATTTTAAACTTTAATATGATCTAATCATGCAAAAGACATACCAAGAAAACACTTAAACACTTAACACCTAAAGTAACAATAAATACCTGACTTATGACTTCAAAACAAGTTATCAATTTGTACATAAAAAAAGAATCAAATACATATGGCAATTGTACATTAAAGTTCATATACTGTAATTTCCTGAATAAAAGCCACTACGTTTCCCCCACACTTTGAATCCGACGCTTTATGCCATGCTAAGGCTAATTAATAGATTTTCCCGGGTTCACAAATTTCACCCAATAAATTTACCTTTGCCACATGAAATTGCCGAACTGGTCATGGTGGACCAATACAATTTATCACATTAAATCAAACACACCCACACTCATTCAGTCAGTATTATGGACTCACCCTCATCATACATTTTTGAATGAAAGAAACATCCATCCATCCATCCATTTTCTACCGCTTATTCCCTTTCGGGGTCGCGGGGGGCGCTGGCGCCTATCTCAGCTACAATCGGGCGGAATGCGGGGTACACCCTGGACAAGTCGCCACCTCATCGCAGGGCCAACACAGATAGACAGACAACACTCACACTCACATTCACACACTAGGGCCAATTTAGTGTTGCCAATCAACCTATCTCCAGGTGCATGTCTTTGGAGGTGGGAGGAAGCCGGAGTACCCGGAGGGAACCCACGCATTCACGGGGAGAACATGCAAACTCCACACAGAAAGATCCCGAGCCTGGATTTGAACCCAGGACTGCAGGACCTTCGTATTGTGAGGCAGACGCACTAACCCCTCTGCCACCGTGAAGCCCCAGCTGTTCTAAATGTGTCCACTGGATGTCGCAATAGCAATTAAATGGTCCCTAGTGTGTGAATGTGAGTGTGAATGTTGTCTGTCTATCTGTGTTGGCCCTGCGATGAGGTGGCGACTTATCCAGGGTGTACCCCGCCTTCCGCCCGATTGTAGCTGAGATAGGCGCCAGCGCCCCCCGCGACCCCGAAAGGGAATAAGCGGTAGAAAATGGATGGATGGATGTACCGTATCTTTGTAGATGATGCTACATAGGTCAGTCGAGGAAAATGATCAAACTATATCAATAACATACTGTAGTTTGATCGACGTATTTTTTTATCTTGAAAAGTAACACCAATGAGTTGACTGATGAACATTATCACATAAGTTTTTCAGAAAACATAAATAACAACAAAGATACTATTAAATGCAACTTGTAAGTGTAAAAAAAAAAAACCCAACAACAATTATGATTTGTACATTTTCAGGATGTGCTTGCTCTATTTTTAGACAAAGAAAACAATCTGAAATTGTCTTTATTTTTAAGTTATTGTGCCGTGATTTTACCAGTCCGGCCCACTTGGAAGTAGATTTTTCTCCATGTGGCCCCCAATCTAAAATTAGTTTGACACCCCTGCCTTAAATAAATCAACCATGCTTTCATATGACAATCCCGCCACCAACTCCATCACCTTGTTCTTACATGTTACATGTCAGAAATGTTTAAGAAAAATTGCATTTTTTCCCTGCAGTAATTCCATCCTATTTACAGGGTTTACATACGTTGCAAGACCCCAGGCGAATGGCGAATAACCACGCCAAATGGACGCACCCTAAAAAAACCCTAAAAAGTAGATAGTTTTACAACTTTAAAGCCTATTATGCAGTATACGCCCTAATTATTAAACAACATTTTGAATAAAATTTTAGACATCATCAAACAATCCCAGGCACACAGTATTGTAAATACAAAAAGGTGCAGTCTTGTCAACGGTGAGTGAGTTGTTACACTCTTTTTTTTCCCTGTAGAGAGCACCATCACACCACTATTTAAGTTACGATAACAAAACAAAACAAACTATCGTTTACAATTTAAAGGCCTACTGAAATGAGATTTTCTTATTTAAACGGGCATAGCAGGTCCATCCATTTGGCGATATTGCCATATTTTTGCTGAAAGGATTTAGTAGAGAACATCGCAACTTTCGGTGCTAAGAGAAAAGCCTGCCTCTACCGGAAGTCGCAGACGATGACGTCACATGTTGATGGCTCCTCACATACTCACGTTGTTTATAATGGGAGCCTCCAACAAAAAGAGCTATTCGGACCGAGAAAACGACAATTTCCCCATTAATTTGAGTGAGGATGAAAGATTCGTGTTTGAGGATATTGATAGCGACGGACTACAAAAAAAAAAAAAAAACGCGATTGGGACGGGTTCCTATGTTTTTAGACACATTTTAATAGGATAATTCTGGGAAATCCCTTATCTTTCTAGTGTGTTGCTAGTGTTTTAGTGACTTTAATATTACATGATAGTCGGAAGGGTGTCTCCACGGGTGTCTTGAAGCGCAGTGTCTCAGGGAAGTCGACGGCTGCTATGGACTGCACAAGCTCAGCTTTTCTCCTGTAAAAAGCGAATTTTTAACCACAATTTTCTCACTGAAAACTGCTGGTTGACATTCCGTCTTGATTCATGTTCTCTTGACTGCGCTCTGATCCACAGTAAAGTTTCACCTCCAGAAATTTTAAACAAGGAATCACCGTGTGTTTGTGTGGCTAAAGGCTAAAGCTTCCCAACTCCATCTTTCTACTGTGACTTCTCCAATAATAATTAATAATAATAATAATAATAATTTGTTCAATAATAATTAAACACATTGCAAAAGATTCAGCAACACAGATCTCCAAAATACTGTGTAATTATGCCGTTTAAGCAGACGACATTTAGCTGTGTGTGTGCAGCGCTCATACTTCCTAAAAACCCGTGACATCTTGCGTACACGTCATCATTACACGACGTTTTCAAGACGAAACTCCCGGGAAATTTAAAATTGCAATTTAGTAAATTAAAAATGACGTATTGGCATGTGTTGCAATGTTAATATTTCATCATTGATATATAAACTATCAGACTGTGTAGTGGGTAGTAGTGGGTTTCAGTAGGCCTTTAAGGTAGAAAAAAAAGAAATGCGAAAATGCGAGGATCTAATGTAAACGTCATCAAAATGACTATCTAGAGGTCCTCGGGAGGTGATCTTGTAATCACTTCCTGAGGATCCTTGATGCTGAGGAATATTCATCCATCTTGCTATGGTGTGGTTAGTCCTGAGCCAGAGCGGGATGGATGGATATATACACAATATCTGGGTATTTTTCTAATAATGTCTATACTGTAAACCCTCCATCCATCCATTTTCTACCGCTGGTGCCTATCTCAGGTACAATCGGGCGGAGGGCGGGGTACACCCTGGACAAGTCGCCACCTAATCACAGGGCCAACAGATAGACAGACAACATTCACACTCACATTCACACACTAGGGCCGATTTAGTGTTGCCAATCAACCTATCCCCAGGTGCATGTCTTTGGAAGTGGGAAGGCGGAGTACCCGGAGGGAACCTACGCAGTCACGGGGAGAACATGCAAACTCCACACAGAAAGATCCCGAGCCCGGGATTGAACCTAGGACTATTCAGGACCTTCATATTGTGAGGCAGACGCACTAACCCCTCTTCCACTGTGCTGCCTACTGTAAACCTTAAGTTGTTAAAGTTCAAGTGCACCTCTCTCCTCAAGTGTGCATGTTAGTGTGAATGAGGGGATCTGTGCCTCAATGAAGGGTTTGTGTGAGCATAGCTCGGTTGGTAAAGTGGCCGTGCCAGCAACTTGAGGGTTGCAGGTTCGATTCCCGCTTCCGCCATTCTAGTCACTGCCGTTGTGTCCTTGGGCAAGCCACTTTACCCACCTGCTCCCAGTGCCACCCACACTGGTTTAAATGTAACTTAGATATTGAGTTTCACTATGTAAAGCACTTTGAGTCACTAGAGAAAAGCGCTATATAAATATAATTCACATTCACATTCACAAAGTATGACTGTCAAATGTGATTTTAACTGTAAAATTCAATAAAATATATTTGCACAAAAAAAAAGACTATCTAACCTAAAAACCTTTTGTTGCATTGGATGTATTCCCTGCTGTAGGTGAAACGTCACCAGCAACACACCGGACCCTTTTGTTGTGGTTGCGTGCTAAGGTGTACACAAGGACTACATGATGTTTACAATGTTTGATCACGACATCAAGCTTCATGGATCCAGTTATCCCTGCTGCTTGGAATTCACATCCTCACTTTTTGGCACTTGCAATCCAGATGTGACTGCATCTCCTTGGCAGTTTACAAAGGTGCACGAGTCAAACAGCAGTCGGCTGCCGACACAAAGCTCTTTTATGCCTCTACGTACGGCAGGTGATACTGTTCCTCTCTCTTGGTGCATCGTTTGGCGACGATTGCGAGGTAGAGCACCAGCAAAATGAGCCAGTAGCAGGCGTACAGTATCGTCCCCGCTATCAACAAGGCCTTTTCGGATTCGCTCAACGGCTGCTGTGCTTCACAGTAAAGGGTGTACGCCACGCCTCCGAGCAGCACCAGCGTCCACACCGTGACAGGGACGGCGCCGATTAGGTTGACGACGATCTTCCTTCGACCGGAAGTGCCCCACCCGGCTTTGTTGATGGTGAGCAAGGCGAATATTTTAGCAGGGAGCAAGCTGGACATGTAGAGCAGAGAGTAGAGCGACATGAAGATCATGATTAGGCTACCACGCAGGAAACAGGCGTAGGTCGCCTTCAGCATCCCCACCAGCTGGACGGTCAGCAAGAAGAGCAAGATGTTCCACAGCCTTCCACGGTAGAAAAGATGGATGACTGTAGCTACCAGGAAGAAAGGGAAGAATCCGGTGACCACCGACTCGTAGGTCATCCATAGGCTGTGCTTGTGGAACCACAGAGCGTTGTAGAGCCACTCGCGGAAGTAGGATTTACTCCAGCGCGTCTGCTGGTTCAGCCAGCGCAAGTACTCGGTCGGCGTTTCGGTCTGGCACTGCGACCGTGCCGTGTACTTTGTCTTGTAGCCGAAGCTCAGCACGCGGTTGGTCAGGTGGCGGTCATCGCCAAAGCTGCACTTGGAGCCCAGGAAAGTCTGATGGTACCAGGCCTCCAAGAAACGCTGGAGAAGGGAGTTCCTGTACATCCCCAGAGGACCGCTGATACACTGGACGCATCCAAAGTAGGACTGGCAGGCTCGCTCGATGTTGAAGGCCATCCAGTAGCGGACGCTGCTCAGGAAGGAGATCCATGAGTCGTACTTGTTGAGGATCTGGTAGAAATAATTGTTCATCTGTTACCAATACGACATTTTAGTCATGAGCTTTGGGTGATGTTCTACCTGCACATCTCCACCAACCCCTCCCACTTGTAGGTCCTCCTCCAGGATCTTCAGCATCTCTATGGTACATGCTGGATCTAGAACGGTGTCTGAGTCACACACCTAGGAAAAACAAAACAAGCTCAAGTTAATGAAGCCCTCACAGTCCCATCTATTAAAGCAGGGTTCCCAAACTTTTTGACTCGGGGGCCGCATTGGATTAAAAACAAATTTGGCTGGGGGTCGGGCTGTGTATGTGTGTGTTTCATCTGACATCACATGGACAAAGATAAGACTTTCTGGAGGAAAGTACTGTGGTCAGATGAAACAAAAATGGAGCTGTTTGGCCACGATACCCAGCAATATGTTTGAAGGAGAGAAGGTGAGGCCTTTAATCCCAGGAACACCACCCTACCGTCAAGCATGGTGGTGGTAGTATTATGGCCTGGGCCTGTTTTGCTGCCAATGGAAGCGGTGCTTTAAATGGGACAATGAAAAAGGAGGATTACCTCCAAATTATTCAGGACAACCTAAAATCATCAGCCGGGAGGTTGGGTGTTGGGCGCAGTTGGGTGTTCCAACAGGACAATGAACCCAACCACACGTCAAAAGTGGTAAAGGAATGGCTAAATCAGGCTAGAATAAAGGTTTTAGTATGGCCTTCCCAAAGTCCTGACTTAAACGTGTGGACAATGCTGAAGAAACAAGTCCATGTCAGAAAACCAAAAAATGTAGCTGAACTGCACCAATTCTTTTAAGAGCAGTGGTCAAAAATTCAACCAGAAGCTTGTGGATGGCTACCAAAAGCGCCTTTTCGCAGTGAAACTTGCCAAGCGACATGTAACCAAATATTAACATTGATGTATGTATACTTTTGACCCAGCAGATTTGGTCACATTTTCCGTAAACCCATAAAAAATTCATAAAAGAACCGAACTTCATGAATGTTTTTTGTGATCAACAAGTATGTGCTCCAATCACTCTATCACAAAGCAATATGAGTTGTAGAAAGTATTGAAAACACAAGACAGCAATGATATTATGCTCTTTACAAGTGTATGTAAACTTTTGATCGCGACTGTATATAAATATATACATATATATATATATATATATATATATATATATATATATATATATGTATATATATATATATATATATATATATATATATATATATATATATATATATATATATATATTCCTCTCGCACTAATTTACTTAAAGAGTGCACACTTTCTGCACGCTTGCCTGACAATGTCATGTTATCGATGGGAAAATGCATTTTTAGACAATATGATTTGCCTGAGCGGCTAGGAGATTCCGAGAGTAACTAGCGGTAAAAAATAGAGTTTTGAACGCTGGTGGGCCGTAGATTGGGGACCACTGATCTAAACTTTACCACTGCCGGGTATTTTTTTCTATACTTTTACTGTCATATTTTCAGATTGTGTTTGTTCTATTTTTGGCCAAAGTAAGACTAAGAAAACAATCTGAAGTCGTCTTTGTTTTTTAGTTTGAATGCCAAGATTTGAATAACCAGGCTCGCGCGTGGGCAGATTTCCCTCCATGTGGCTTCTGCGCTAAAATGAGTTGGACACCCCTGGTGTATAGTATTACAGTATATGTAACAGCTGCAGCATAAAATAGAGAGCGGATACAGCAGCAAATAGAAATTATGAGCAAAGAGAACATGGAAGCGGTCGGACAAAATAAAAAATAAAAACTTGAGACTTCCCGCGGGACGGATTTTGAACCGCCCACATGCCTTAGTTTGGGGACCCCTGTACTAAACGTTTGCGTGCATTAAAACTTGATGGCGCACGTTAAGCTGAGCTACCAAGGATTGTGTCTCTCAAAGGAGCAAAATGGAGAGCACAGCGTGTCTGTTTTTCATGAAAACGCAGAATATATGCTGATTTTTACAACATTGCCACAATACCGGGAGGAGGACATGCAAGTATAATCATTTAGCGCTCGTATTGTGAAAAAACTACAACTTTTCCAAAGCCGCTGCTTTGTGTCTATTTTAAGCATATTTAAAATGTTACAAAGTTACGCACAAATGGCCATGAGAAAGAAGGCCTGCTGCAAAGAAGACTCCTCCTTTACATATTAGGATTGTCATAAATAAAAACGTAATAGACATTTTGTCTAATCAGCAATATCCTGTTATGGTTTTATAACTGCTGGATGACTTAAAGGGCTGATTAAAACAAAGTAACTTGATTCGTTTTGGTGTCTGCTTGTACTTTTTTAATGGTATTTGTTTTTCCATCTATTTTCTACAGCTTCTCTGGGTAGTGGAGGGTGCTGGAGCCTATTCCAGCTGCACTTTTTCATTCAGGAGATATATTATTCAAATGTGTCTCCTTAATGAAAAACCTTCTTGCAATATCCATTTTCTTGCATCACAGGCAGGGCAAACCTTAAAGGTGCTAAAAGTAGGCTCTGTTGTTTAGATCATGCATCAATACAGCTCAGAATAGGTGGTTTATATTTCATTGGGGACATGTGGCTCGGATGGTAGAGCCGCCGACCAGAAACTTGAGGGTTGCTGGTTCGAATCCTTGTGCCCTTCAGCAAGACAAAAGAAAACCCCACACCATAATTCATCCCCCACCAAATTTCACACTCGGCACAATGAAGTCCGAAATGCAGCGTTCTCCTGGCAACCTCCAAACCCAGACTGGTCCATCAGATTGCCAGATGGAAAAGTGTGACCCATCAGTCTAGAAAAAGTGTCCCCACCGCTCTAGAGTCAGGTGGCAACATGCTTTACACCACTGCATATCACGCTTTGCATTGGACTTGGTGATGTATGGCTTAGATTCAGCTACTCGGCCGTTTAAACCCGTTCCATGAAGCTCTCTGCGTACTGTATGTGGGCTGATTGCAAGGTCACATAAAGTTTGGAGCTCTGTAGCAACTGATTGTGCAGAAAGTCTTTGCATTATGCACTTCAGCATCCGCTGACACCTCTCTGTCAGTTAACGTGGCCTACCACTTGGTGGCTGACTTGCTGTTGTTCCCAAACTCTTCATTTTTCTTATAAGAAAGTTAACTTTGGAATATTTAGGAGCGAGGAAATTACACGACTGGACTTGTTCCACAGGTGGCATCCTATTACAGTTCCACGCTGGAAATCACTGAGAGCGGCCCATTCTGTCACAGATGTATGTAGAAACAGTCTTCATGCCTGAGTGCTTGATTTTATGCACCAGGCCAAGTGGATGGAACATCTGATTCTCATCATTTGGATGAGTGGCCAAATACTTTTGGCAATATAGTGTATGTCATGGTTGTAGTGCGTTTGATTAAAAAAAAACAAAGTGATTACTTTTTTCAGGACTTAAGCAGATCACAAATCCACAAAAACAGGTACAGTGGGGCAAAAAAGTATTTAGTCAGTCACCAAATGTGCAAGTTCTCCCACTTAAAATGATGACAGAGGTCTGTAATTTTCATCATAGGTATACTTCAACTGTGAGAGACAGAATGTGAGCAAAAAATCCAGGAATTCACATTGTAGGAATTTTATAGAATTTATTTGTAAATTATGGTGGAAAATAAGTATTTGGTCAACCATTCAAAGCTCTCACTGATGGAAGGAGGTTTTGGCTCAAAATCTCACGATACATGGCCCCATTCATTCTTTCCTTAACACGGATCAATCGTCCTGTCCCCTTAGCAGAAAAACAGCCCCAAAACATGATGTTTCCACCCCCATACTTCACAGTAGGTGTGGTGTTCTTGGGATGCAACTCAGTATTCTTCTTCTTCCAAACACGACGAGTTGAGTTTATACCAAAATGGATACATGGATGATACAGCAGAGGATTGGGAGAATGTCATGTGGTCAGATAAAACCAAAATAGAACTTTTTGGTATAAACTCAACTCGTCGTGTTTGGAGGAAGAAGAATACTGAGTTGCAGCCCAAGAACACCAGACCTACTGTGAAGCATGGGGGTGGAAACATCATGCTTTGGGGCGTTTTTTCTGCTAAGGGGACAGGACGATTGATCCGTGTTAAGGAAAGAATGAATTGGGCCATGTATCGTGAGATTTTGAGCCAAAACCTCCTTCCATCAGTGAGAGCTTTGAATGGTCGATCAAATACCTATTTTCCACCATAATTTACAAATAAATTCTTTAAAATTCCTACAATGTGAATTCCTGGATTTTTTTTTCACATTCTGTCTCTCACAGTTGAAGTGTACTTATGATGAAAATTACAGACCTCTGTCATCATTTTAAGTGGGAGAACTTGCACAATCAGTGGCTGACTAAATACTTTTTTGCCCCACTGTACCAGTAGGGAAGAAAAGTTACTTTTGGATAATAGGTCCATTTTAACACAATTGACAGAATTCTGAACCATGAGTGAAGTGAGTTTTATGCCCATCTGTCTTTGAAGCAAGAATCTGACTGAGTAGTTCTTACCTGCACATAATCCACAGTGTCCCCCAGGGCTTTAAAGGCGGTGTACATCACTTCCCTCTTCCCCCCCCACTCCTGCATGACGCAGGAAAAGCGACAGCCTCTGACCAGCCGTGTCACCCGCGCCGCCTCCTCCATGTGAACCGTGCTCCTCCCCCTTTCCCCAACGCCGCCCCCTCCGCTCCCGTCACTGTGGTAGTTCCCCTTCCACACCATGCAGCTAGCCTGATCGGCCCCGCCCATCACCTCCTGGAAAATGTCCATCATGTAACGGTCCTCCGGTCGGTTCCCATCGACCACCAGCACCACTTTGAGTCCGGGGTAAGAAATCCGTCTGATGCTGCGGAGACACTTCCTCAAGTAGTCCGGGTCTTCCTGGTAGGCGGCGACGCAGAGAGCCACGGAGCGACGCAGGAGCTGAGGACAGATGGGCGCCTTCATCCGTCGATGTTCCAGGTAGGCAAAAAGGCTCTGGAGGAGAAGGTGGAGGGAGAGGAAGGCACCGTAGAGGCCAAAGGACAGGTGGTGCTGCTCAGTATGGATGAACTGGTAGCCTTTATAGCACAGGAAAGTGGAATCAAACACAACATTTGTTCTTCATAGCTGAAATATGCGATCCTTATATGCAGCTTACCTGTGACATAGGCCAGCAGGACGGTGAAAAGGACCACCGCTGCAAAAAGGGTGGTGACCCCAATGTTCAACGCATTCCTGAGGCGAGAGGGCATCTGTGGGTGAACATGAGAATAACAGAAATAATCATGGTGACAAAGTTCATTGACTTTTTATAAAATACATCTATTTGGCCTGCAAAAATCCTGGAATTGTGGGAATTGACTGTCTTTGTCGTAACAGGGGCTATGGTGTGGTTTGTCTTCCCGGAATGCAAAGGAAGGTGACGTTACGTGGCGTGAAGATAAAGACATGTTTAATCTATTACTATGAAAAAGTGCAAACAAAAGGAGCGCACAAGGCGGAGAATAAACTTGGTTAAGAAAACTAAAACTAGCACAAAAGCATAGAAACGAAAGACACTAACTATGGCACTAATAAACAAAAACTTACTTGAGGTGACGCAAGCAGGGCAGCATGAACTATGACATGAAACAGGCATGAAACAGAGTGTTCATAAACAGGGTGATGACGCCAGGACGGCCAACTGAAAAACCAGGCTTAAATAATAACGACATGATTGAAACAGGTGCGTGAGTCCAACACGTGAGACAGGTGAAACCAATGGGTCGCCATGGTGACAAAACAAGGGGGTGAAAAAACAGGAACTAATGGAGTTGAAGTAACAGAACATAACTAAACAAAACATGATCACAAGACATGACAGTCTTAGTGCTTAGCATGTTGACCTCACAGTAAGGAGGGGTTATAATCTCTGGTGGGGCCAGGGGTGGACTTACCATTGGGCAAACACACACTGAGATTTGCAGGGGTCTCCAAACTATCACAAAAAATTGTTTTTCATTTGAACAATCTCTTTTTCCCACCGGTCACACGCTTGAGGCTTTCACAATGACAGTGCTACACATCACATCCGATTCAACTGTGCTAACAAAATATCAATCTAAAAAAATGCCCTAAACTTGATTTAATGTTGATTTTAATACACATCAGCAAGTACCATTAGGTAAGAAAACTTGGTTTTGCATAATATGTCTCCCCATGGGCAATTTTGGGATCCTTATACACACACCATAATAATACCTGTATGTTGAAACACAGTATGTTTGACTATGATAGCCGTAATGCACCGATAATCCAGCAAGCGGTGTGTCTTTTTCGGGCATGCTGTAATGAAACAACTGGAATTGTGTGATGCATTACATTGTATCGTATGCATGTTCGAAATAAACTGAAACTGAACTGAACTGAATGGATGGATGTAAGGATGGATAACGTTCCTTTCAATTACAGTAAAAGTGCTGGGATCAATAATACTCATAATCTTATACAGTGATCTCTAACATCATGACAAATAACCATGTTTTTCTTATGTCGCCGTCAAATGACCACCGTATTTTCCGCACTATTAGCACACCTAAAAACCTCCGATTTTCTCAAAAGCTGACAGTGCGCCTTATCATCCGGTGCGCCTTATATATGGACCAATATTGAGCCACAACAGGTCTCGCAACTACGGTAAGCAGCCACCGACTTCCTTTTCCCCAATAGAAGAATTGCGCGGTGCATGCTGAGATATATGACTGCGCGAAGCGTGCCGTTTCATGTCCATTTGTGTGTTAATGTAAAGACCCCAAAATGGCTCCTATTATGAGACACGCTTACGACAACGTGGGAACAGTGGATGACAGAAGGCGAACACATGTTCACCAAGACAGGGAGACAGCGCCGGACGACATACGCCACTATCTGCCAGTGAATCGTAAATGCCTGGATTGATATATCTGGATTGATATATCACTCTCTGAGCGGTATAGCTTGGTTGGTAGAGTGGCCGTGCCAGCAACTTGAGGGTTGCAGGTTCGATTACCGCTTCCGCCATGTTAGTCACTGCCGTTGTGTCCTTGAGCAAGACATCTTACCCACCTGCTCCCAGTGCCCCCCACACTGGTTCAAATGTAACATAGATATTGGGTTTCACTATGTAAAGCGCTTTGAGTCACGAGAGAAAAGCGCTATATAAATATAATTCACTTCACTTCACTTCTTAACTGTGGTCCGAGCTTTCAGGAAGGCAGGAATGGTCACTGAACTGCTGGACAACAGCAGCGACACTGACTCGATTAATGATGACTTCGACGAGACGGAGTCGCCCAACTGTTTGATTTGGACACTGAAGAAGGACAATTCGAGGGATTCGTGGATGAAGAATAACTAAATAAAGTGAGCTTTACATGTTTATTTTGTGTGTTGTGTTGTGTGAAATTAACATTTGAAAAACATTGAGTTATTGATATACTGTTATTGCTTTGCACTATTTCGAGTATTATTACTATATTGTAATTGCACTAACGTTTGATTTACCGTAACAGTATCAGACTGTTTTTTACGTGTTTATTGAATCGAGGAAAAGTTCCCCTCCACTATGTGATATAAATATTGCACAACATGTTATACCTTGCTGTTGTTAAAAGGAAAACTAAATACCACGTCTTTTTGATTGATTGATTGAAACTTTTATTAATAGATTGCACAGTACAGTATATATTCCGTACAATTGAACACTAAATGGTAACACCCGAATAAGTTTTTCAACTTTTCAAGGTCGGGGTCCACGTTAATCAATGACTTTACCTCGGGGAAAATAAAAAAACAGATGTTTATTCATTTTGGGAGTGAACGGAGTTGTCAGAACGCTGGTTTGTAATCTATTAATGAAATTTGACTGACCTATCTGACGGTTTTGTTGACATTACCTTTAGTGCAGCTCCATCTAATGCAGGCCTGGGCAATTATTTTAACTCGGGGGCCACATTTAAAGAAAAAAATGTGTCTGGGGGCCGGTATATGTATTTTTAGGAACACTAATACAAAACCTCACAACAATGTCTGATTGAATGCTAAAAACGTTATGACAGAACGCCTTAAAAAATGTGATGGAATTTTTACTTTTTCTATGAACGATAAAACACTGAATATTGACACAATATGAATGTCACACCCCCTTTTGATCAACATATTATAAAATTGAATGAAACGCGACAAAAATGCAACAAACAGTGAAATATGAAGGGTACAAAATAAACCCACCTACAATCTGATATATCTGATATATCACTAAGCTTTAGAACTTTGTTGTGAAAATCTCCTTCCGCGTCTGTGGAAACGCTCCCCACCCACACTGCTTGGTGCCTTTTTTGAGCTGCTGTGACGTAGATTACCATAGTGACTAATTAGATGACCATAGTAACTAATTAGATTGCCAAAGTAACTAATTAGATCACCGTAGTAACTGGTATATCATCCAAAAGCGCAGATTACAACCATTGAAATCCTTGAAAAAAAGCTTAACGGGCCGCATGTGGCACCCGGGTCTTAATTTGCCCAGGTCTGATCCAATGGATGCATAACGTAACCCCAGCCTCTACTTTAGCGTCTATTCTACAAACCCCGTTTCCATATGAGTTGGGAAATTGTGTTAGATGTAAATATAAATGGAATACAATGATTTCCAAATCATTTTCAATCCATATTCAGTTGAATGCACTACAGAGACAATATATTTGATGTTCAAACTCATAAACTTTTTTTTTTTTTTGCAAATAATAATTTACTTAAAATTTCATGGCTGCAACATGTGCCAAAGTAGTTGGGAAAGGGCATGTTCACCACTGTGTTACATCACATTTTCTTTTAACAACACTCAATAAATGTTTGGGAACTGAGAAAACTATTTGTTGAAGCTTTGTAAGTGGAATTCTTTACCATTCTTGCTTGATGTACAGCTTAAGCCAGGGGTAGGGAACCTATGGCTCGCGAGCCAGCTGTGGCTCTTTTGATGACTGCATCTGGCTCTTGGATCAATCTGAGCTGACACTGCTTAACACAATAAGTAATGAATAATTCCACTTGTAATCAAAGTGTTAAAAATAACGCTCAAAATATAAAACATGCTCATGCATTTCAATCCATCCATCCTTTTTCTACCGCACTTGTTCAAGAAGTTGCATTAAGAGTAAGAAGAGATGTATTTATTATTGGTTAGTTTAGGGCTTGCCCTCCTGGGGGTTCTTCAGACCATCAAGTATCGACATGAGAGCCTGTTTCTAGGTTACAATATTTTTTTATGTTTCAGTAAGTCTCTCAGTTGCTTTCCAGCAATTGTCTTTTTCACTTTCGTTCTCGCTCGCACTCTGGCTCCAGCCCCAACCTCGTCTCTCCTCCTAGCTGCTGCTTATAAACAGAGCGACAGGTGAATAGATAACAAGGCCCAGCTGGGCCATTTACACACCTGTCGCTGATTTCAAGCCCAGTCCTGGCAACACCCCGCTTCGCTGCAGGCCAAGCCCCCTCCACAGTTAGCTTCAGAATAACAATGTTATTACAAAGAATAAGCGACCTATTATACTCTAGAAATGTTGGTCTTACTTAAAAATGCACGCGTTTAGTTGTGTTCAGTGTTGAAAAAAATATTATATGGCTCTTACAGAAATACATTTTAAAATATTTGGATTATTGGCTCTCTCAGCCAAAAAGGTTCCCGACCCCTGGCTTAAGCAATACTTCATTTAAATCATGTGACCTGAAAAATACCCATCCATCCATCCATTTTCTACCGCTTGTCCCTTTTGAGGTCGCGGGGGGTGCCGGAGCCTATCTCAGCTGTATTCGGGCGGCAGGCGGTGTACACCCTGGACAAGTCGCCACCTCATCGCAGGGCCAACACAGATAGACAGACAACATTCACACTCACATTCACACACTAGGGCCAATTTAGTGTTGCCAATCAACCTATCCCAAGCCGGAGTACCCGAAGGGAACCCACGCAGTCACGGGGAGAACCCGAGCTCGGGGATCGAAACCAGGACCTTCGTATTGTGAGGCACATGCACTAACCCCTGTCCCAGCATGCCGCCCGAATGTTAACCAAATATTGGCAATATTCACAGAGCGGTGACAAGTTTGTGCAGCTGCAGTGTTGACATACTGGTAAAAGTTAATTTTAGATTATAAATCATGCCTCTCACCTGAAGGGAAAAAGGTTGTAGGTTGCAGCCTCTGGAAAGATCTCCCTCTCCATGTGAGACAGGCCCCTTCTATGGCTTCTTTTAAGACCCTTCTTAAAACCCATTTTTATTCACTGGCTTTTAACCCAGCATGAGACTTTAAACGGTTTAACTTTTTTAACTGTTTTTAAATTTTTAACTGCTTTTTATCTAACAAATTGTTCTTAGGGTAATTTGTATTTGCTTTTTCAATGCGTATTTTACTTCTGATTTAATGTTTTGTTTTAAGTCTGTCCTTTGCCTCTATTTCTTTGTGGTGTACATCCCTTTGTTCTTCAACTGTGGTTGTTTTTATAGGGCTTTATGTATAAAGTCGGTATGGTATGGTATGGTATTGTAAGGCAGTGGTTCTCAAATGGGGGTACACATACCCCTGGGGGTACTTGAAGGTATGCCAAGGGGTACGTGAGATTTTTTAAAAAATATTCTAAAAATAGCAACAATTCAAAAATCATTTATAAATATATTTATTGAATAATACTTCAACAAAATATGAAGTTCATAAACTGTGAAAAGAAATGCAACAATGCAATATTCAGTGTTGACAGCTAGATTTTTTGTGGACATGTTCCATAAATATTGATGTTAAAGATTTCTTTTTTTGTGAAGAAAAGTTTACAATTAAGTTCATGAATCCAGATGGATCTCTATTACAATCCCAAAAGAGGGCACTTTAAGTTGATGATTACTTCTATGTGTAGAAATATTTATTTATAATTGAATCACTTGTTTATTTTTCAACACGTTTTTATTTATTTTCATATCTTTTTTTGCAAATAGTTCAATAAAGACCACTACAAATGAGCAATATTCTGCACTGTTATACAATTTAATAATTCAGAAACTGATGACATAGTGCTACAATTTACTTCTTTATCACTTTTTTTCAACCAAAAAAGCTTTGCTCTGCTTAGGAGGTACTTGAATTAAAAAAATGTTCACAGGGGGTACATCACTGAAGAAAGGTTGAGAACCACTGTAGTAAGGTATATGGTATGGTATAAACCAAGAAGTTGGTCAACTTTGACATTTTCACTTCAACACGGAGATGATGGTAAAGACGCGAAAAGACACTAATTTGAGGCACCGTCCTTTTTTTTCGAACCCTTCGCAGGGATTATCATTAATTCTTCATCTAAACGGCAAGATTTGAAACATCTCATCAGTCGGAATCCTAGTGAGAACAGACATTGTACAATAAGTGATTGTTTTATTATGTTTGGATTTGAAACATCCCATTAGTTGGAATCCCAATGAGAGCAGTCATTGTACAGTAAGTGAATGTTTTATCATGTTTGTTGTCTCTCATGAAGTCTGCCATGATTAGTAGTGTTGTGGAAGGAAATAGGGAACACTGTGATGCGTTTATGAAATGAATGCGCCGCTGTGTACTTAAAATGAGCAATATACGTAAATATTACAGCATGTTATTACGACTGGGCCTTTTACTACATTACATACCTACTTACAGCATGTATATAAAATACTGATGGAGATTTTGAATATTTTTAGAGCGCTTTATAGGCGAAATACAGCGAATGCCATTGCCTCCATTGGTAAATGACTTTTGCTAACATTATAGTCAGAATATGTCCTGGGCATGACGTTAAAGTGCATCCGGCAGTGGAGGCTCCTCTAAGGGGTCTTAAGGCACTAGGAGGTCAACCCCTTTACTACTGTTACCCCAGGTGGCCCTTGGCAAAGGCCTAGTACCTGCCTGCGCCCGAGCTAGGAATACGGTGAAGACCTGAACGGCGGAGCAGACGGAAGACGGTGGATGCAAGAACCACCACAACGGCTGCGATGGCGGAAGAAGGCACTCCCACATCCATGTGGGCCCAGTTATGGGGAAATAACAACCCAAAACCTCAACGGTGGAACAGGCGGAGGATGATTGCTAACCCTATGGAGCGTCACAACGGTTGGGATGGCGGATGAAGGCTGCAGCAGAAAAGGGACCCCAGTTTTTTTGGACTCCATGGTGACTGTCTGTGCACCAGTCTCCCCATGTTAAACGAAGTCACGCACAGGTATCCTCCATAAAGGGATACCCCCCTACAAGGAGGATCGTCATTCTCGCTTCGAGTGACCGCTGATGATGATAATGATAGTTAGAATTAAAGATGTCCAATAATATCGGACTGCCGATATTATCGGCCGATAAATGCTTTAAAATGTAATATCGGAAATTTTAGGTATCTGTTTCAAAAAGTTAAATTTCTGACTTTTTAAAACGCCCCTGTGTACACAGATGTAGGGAGGAGCGTCAATAAAACTTAAAGGCACTGCCTTTGCGTGCCAGCCCAGTCACGTAATATCTACGGCTTTACACACACACAAGTGAATGCAAACATACTTTGTCAACAGCCATACAGGTCACACTGAGGGTGGCCGTATAAACAACTTTAACACTGTTACAAATATGCGCCACACTGTGAACCCACACTAAACAAGAATGACAAACACATTTCGGGAGAACATCCGCACCGTAACACAATATAAACACAACAGAACAAATACTCAGAACCCCTTGCAGCACTAACTCTTACGGGAGCTACCATATACACCCCACGCTACCCCTTAACCCCCACCTCAACCCTGCCCCCCCCCCACCCCCCACTTCAACTTCCTCATACTCTCTCAGGGAGAGCATGTCCCAAATTCCAAGCTGCTGTTTCGATGCATGTTAAATAAAACAATGCACTTTGTGACTTCAATAATAAATATGGCAGTTCCATGTTGGCATTTTTTTCCCATAACTTTAGTTGATTTATTTTTGTAAAACTTTGTTGGATTGTTTAATGCATCTAGCAGGGGCATCACAACAAAATTAGGCATATTAATGTTTTAATTCCACAACTGTATATATCGGTTGATATTGGTAACGGTAATTAAGAGTTGGACTATATCGGAATATTGGATATCGGCAAAAAAGCCATTATTGGATTTCTCTAGTTAGAATGCATTTTTTTAAATTACATCTGTTCTTGTCTCACATAAGGATTGTGAATGATAGGCAAAATTCCTAAAAAGTGCAGTGGAGGTTACATATATTAGTAAGTAAAACACTAGACTCTCACACTATTAACTAGATCCACTCGACATCTATTGCAGCGGTCATCCAAGGGGGGTTCGGTGGGGGCCACATCTGCGGACCCTTTCAAGGTCTCTCATTGTAGCCAATTGGGTTAGTTTTATTATTGCCCTGATGTGGGATCTGAGCCGAGGATGTGATTAAGGGCTATATAAATAAACTTTGATTGATAAATTGACTTAAATGGTACGTAAAACACTTAAAGAGTGCACACTCCTAGCTTTATGTCGACAAGCATTACTACGTAAGGCACTGCCTTCCTCGGCTTGTGCCTATTAGAATAATGATCAATATTTTTTAATCTCATTTTAAAAGAACTGCGATGAGGTGGCAACTTGTCCAGGGTGTACCCCGCCTTCCGCCCGGATGCAGCTGAGATACTGTAGGCTCCAGCGACCCCAAAAGGGACAAGTGGTAGAAATGGATGGATGGATTTTAAAAGGACATATTGTTTAACATTGTTGAATTGTGTCACAAGGCTTCACGGTGGCAGAGGGGTCAGTGCGTCTGCCTCACAATACGAAGGTCCTGAGTAGTCCTGGGTTCAATCCCGGGCTCGGGATCTTTCTGTGTGGAGTTTGCATGTTTTCCCCGTGAATGCGTGGGTTCCCTCCGGGTACTCCGGCTTCCTCCCACCTCCAAAGACATGCACCTGGGGATAGGTTGATTGGCAACACTAAATTGGCCCTAGTGTGTGAATGTGAGTGTGAATGTTGTCTGTCCATCTGTGTTGGCCCTGCGATGAGGTGGCGACTTGTCCAGGGTGTACACCACCTTCCGCCTGATTGTAGCTGAGATAGGCGCCAGCGCCCCCCGCCACCCCGAAGGGAATAAGCGGTAGAAAATGGATGAATGGATCAATTGTGTCACAATAACCTTGCAACCCTAAGCACTTTGGAATTAATTGCACTCTTCTGTTGGGAAAGGTAGTTTGAAGGGGGATGTTGCAGGATAATATGTGTAATGTCCCCCCCTCCCCAACCCCTTACTTGACTCCAGGGTGAGTCACTTTAATTAAAGGCCAGTCCGGGTGTGAGCAGTTGAGATGGAGGTAAATTCTACTGTCGCCATTTTAACCTCCCTGACATACCAAACCACAAACTTGACAGAAGGCGCAGGTTTATAGCTTTACGTTCACCTCTGCTGGAGGTCTGACAAATTAGTTGTGAGATTGAGGTCTTGAGTAGTATTTTTCATTCACGTTCTCGTGTTAACTCTAAACCAGGGTGTGCAAACTTTTTACGCCTAGGGCTGCATTCCAAAAAATAACTCTAAAGCTGTTTGTTTACATGCTTGTTTTTATTCTCTTTGCTATTTGGGCTTTTTGGACCCTAATTAGAATAATAAAAATAAAAATCATCTTTTTATATGATGTACATTTAGTCCATAATTATCAGAATCAGGACAGTTTTTATTGCCATTGTTTGAGAACGGGTTCACAAACTAGGAATTTTTCTTGGTGCAATCGTGCAACATAAAACACATCTAACACAGAGTAGATAACATGAGCTGTAACTGAGCTATCAGAGTATCAAGTAACAAATGTGTACTTCATGTGTAGTGACATGCTAATTCTTATTTTTACACCTTTTTTTTCCCAATTCCATTGTATGTTATACACTTCTGACACCACCAGATGGCAGTATAAGTGTCCACATATCAATCAATCAGTCAATGATTATTTATATAGCCCTAAATCACTAGTGTCTCAAAGGTCTGCACAAACCACAACGACATCCTCGGTAGAGCCCACATAAGGGCAAGGAAAACTCACCCCAGTGGGACGTCGGTGACAATGATGACTATGAGAAACCTTGGAGAGGACCGCATATGTGGGCAACCCCCCCCCTCTAGGGGAACCGAAAGTAATGGATGTCGAGCGGGTCTAACATGATACTGTGAAAGTTCAATCCATAGTGGATCCAACACAACCGTGAGAGTCCAGTCCAAAGTGGATCCAACACAGCAGAGAGAGTCCCGTCCACGGTGGAGCCAGCAGGAAACCACCCCAAGCGGAGGCGGATCAGCAGCGCAGAGATGTCCCAGCCGATACACAGGCGAGCGGTCCATCCTGGGTCCCGGCTTTGGACGAGCGGCCCATCCTGGGTCCCGACTCAAGAC
>NC_084622.1:31048291-31103291 GCF_033978795.1 Nerophis ophidion
CCTCCGACCCCCCAGCCTCTGCCTGCCCCTCCTCCTACACCTCTCCCCCCGCCTTCTGTCTCCCAATTGAAGGCTGGATGTGATGGTCCTCTCCCTGTCGTCACTCCTGGCTGCTCTGCCAGAAGCTACCTGAGGTCAAAAAGGTCAAGAAGGTCGGTCATCTCCCTCTGTGATTAAACATCCCGTCATCATCCTTCCCACTCTCTCCATCCTGCTGAGCTCTTCCCCTTGAAAAAAAATCTCAGTCTGGTGGCCTCCCTCCCTCCTGCTTCCACACAACTGCTATACCTTTCCTTTCTCCCTGCAATGCAGCCAACAGACTGGAACAAACCAGGGGACTGTTTGATTGCACGGAACCACCTCTCGCCTCCTCTCTACCCTGACTCAAAGCATCTTTTATGGGCTTATTTATCCACACGCCCTCCTTTTCCTCTCCTGCTCTGAGGTGTAGCTGCTGACACGCTGCAGGTTCCATGGCAGCCTGGAACTCACTACATGGGATCAACATGCCTCTGCCACTTAGATGTAGTCTTGATGAAAGTACAGGTCTATGAAAGATTTACATATATCTTGTATGCACATACAGAGTTACAAGGTGAAACTAAAATATGTACAAAACCCAAAACTAGTGAAGTTGGCACGTTGTGTAATCTGTGAATAAAAACAGAATAAAATGATTTGCAAATCTTTTTCAACTTATATTCAATTGAATAGACTGCAAAGACAAGATACTTAATGTTCAAACTGAGAAACTTTTTTGTTGTTGTTGCAAATAATCATTACCTTAGAATTTAATGGCAGCAACACATTGCAAAAAAGTTGGCACAGGCGCATTTTTACCACTGTGTTACATGGCCTTTTTCTTTTAAGGAAACATTTGGGAACTGAGGAGACCAATTTTTAAAGCTTTTCAGGTGGAAATGTCACGCTTCGCGGCGCACTTGCTGCGCGGAGTTGCCACTTTGTGGATGCACACACTACCAGTCAGCAGGATTGCAGGTAAGAATAAGTTTTAATATAATAAAACAAAAGAACACTGGTGCAAAAAGGGGAAAAACAAAGCGCGTGCCAATGCACGGAAAGCTAATGCTCAAACGTAGCAGGAAACAGAAAACATTAAACGACGTGCCACACGCACGTGAAGCTAAGGCGGAACTTAGCACAAAATAATCGAGGACACAGGATACAAAAACGTGACGTGTTGCGAAAAGCAAGTAATGAGCCGAGGACGAACTGAGGAATCAGGTGGGCTTAAATACACAAATAATAATCAAAAACAGGTGTGACAGGAGCCCGTGAGGAGGAGCACACTACGTTGCCATGGTGACTAAACAAACGGGGAAGTGCTCAAACACATGAACAAAGACATATAAACGTCAAAACAATAAACAATCCGCATAGCGGATCGTGACAGGAAATCTTTTCCATTCTTGCTTGATGTACAGCTTAAGTTGTTCAACAGTCTGGGGTCTCCGTTGTGGTATTTTACGCTTCATATTGCGCCACACATTCGCAGCGCAGGCCAGTTTAGTACCCGCACTCTTTTACCATGAAGCCACGCTGTTGTTGCTTGGCATTGTCTTGCTGAAATAAGCAGGGGCGTCCATGATAACATTGCCCAGATGGCAACATATGTTGCTCCAAAACCTGTATGTACCATTCAGCATTAATGGTGCCTTCACAGATGTGTAAGTTACCCATGCCTTGGGCACTAATACACCCCCATACCATCACAGATGCTGGCTTTGGAACTTTGCGCCTATAACAATCCGGATGGTTCTTTTTCTCTTTGTTCCGGATATAGGACACAATGTCTACAGTTTCCAATAACAATTTGAAATGTGCACTCATCAAACCACATAACACTTTTACACTTTGCATCAGTCCATCTTAGATGAGCTCAGGCCCAGCGAAGACGGCGGCATTTCTGGGTGTTGTTGGTGAATGACTTTTGCTTTGCATAGAAGAGTTTTAACTTGAACTTATAGATGTAGCAACACACTGTAGTTACTGACAATGGTTTTCTAAAGTCTTCCTGAGCCCATGTGGTGATTTTCTTTAGACACTGATGTCACATTTTGATGCAGTACCGCCTGATGGATCGAAGGTCCGTAATATCATCGCTTACTTGAAGTGATTTCTCCAGTTTCTCTGTACCTTTTGATGATATTATGGACCTTAGCCGGTGAAAACCCTGAATTCCTTGCAATAGCTCGTTGAGAAATGTTGTTCCTAAACTTATCAAAAATTTGCTCACGCATTTGTTCACAAAGTGGTGACCTTCGCCCCGTCCTTGTTTGTGAATGACTGAGCATTTCATGGAAGCTGCTTTTATACCCAAACATGGCACCCACCTGATCCCAATTAGCCTGTTCACCTGTGGGATGTTCCAAATAAGTGTTTGATGAGCATTCCTCAACTTTCTCTGTCTTTTTTGCCACCTTTGCCAGCTTATTTGAAACATGTTGCAGGCATCAAATTCCAAATGAGCTAATATTTACAACAACAACAAAAAAGCGTTTTCCAGTTCGAACATTAAATATCTTGTCTTTGCAATCTGTTCAATTGAATATAAGTTGAAAATGATTAGCAAATCATTGTATTCTGTTTTTATTTACCATTTCCACAATGTGCCAACTTCCTTGGTTTTGGGTTTGTGTGTGTGTGTGTGTGTGTGTGTGTATATATACTGTATATATGACACAGGCTCATAACATGCAACTCAAAACGAAAACATTCTGATGATTAAGGTTTACAGCTTATGAAATCTCAGAAAAAATAGAAAAATTGGGGTTTTCAAAAAACTGAGATCATAAAAATCATAACAAATAAAAGCTTGACATATCTCACGTTGCTTGCAACGAGTTGACATCACTTACAAGTTTCACAATTTAAGTCGAATTGCTGAAATGATATGACTTTTGCACAATATTCTCATTTTTGGAGTTTCACCTGTATATATGCATAATTTTTTATTTATTTTTTATTTTTTTTGGAACATGTAACAACATTATCACATGCTGTAATTTGCTCAAAGGACTATACAAGGTAAAAATAATGTCATGATTAAAAAAAAGTTTGAAAGAAATGATTTGAATTGCTGTTGGGATAGGCTCCAGCACCCCCGCGTTCCCGCAAGGGACAAGCGGTAGAAAATAGATGGATGGATGATTTATAATATAAAAAACAACCAAATAAATGCACTGATTTATGCTTTAAACAAAACATATCAATCGTTGATAAATGGTTTGAGTTAAATCATTGAAATATGTGTATGCTGTATAATAAATTATTCACAAAATAATATATTTATATGAGCAGATTAATCACGCAATTTATTTTGACCGTGCATGCTCCTTTACCTTAACTGTGGATGGTCACCTGAAAGGCGTATTATTTGGTCAGTGATCAGGTCAATGATCAGGACTGAGGCAGGCAAATTTCACTTCAAAACACACCAAGACAGGACTTAAGATAAAACTGTTCCCACGTTTTAAACAAATAGACATAGTGTATTTGAGTAAAAGACTTACAAATGTTCCTGAATGACATTCTAACAATAAAATTGCATTTGTGACAAAATATGGAGGTCTTTTTTAGGTTAATTTAAATTATGCCAGCAAGTAATCACTTGTAATCAATCAGGATTAATCCAAATTCAAATTGTGATTAATCTGATTTTAAAAAGTAATTGTTTGACATCGCTTATATGTAAATACAACAACAAACTTTGTGCATTAATTCATGCAGCGACTAAACATACATGTATCTAAACCAGGGGTCGGCAACCCAAAATGTCGAAAGAGTCGTATTGGCTCAAAAATACAAAAAACAATTTTGTCCGGAGCCGCAAAAAATGAAAAGCCTTATATAATCTTCTAATGAAGACGCAAGTGTCTATACATGTATTAGCTATAATAGCCTACTATCAAAATTACTATGTGGCGCAGGCTGAAGAAAGTGTTCGTTGACAGAAATGTAATATTTATTCTGCAAATTTTTACATTAGAAACCATTAGTAAATCAGAGGCTACTCAGAAGGTGAGATAACTCCTGGAAATGACTGGCTTTTAATGGCCAAAGATATCGATGTGTGTGTCCAAGTTAAAGGAAACGGCAGGCTGTCTTCTTTTAATAGATTTATTACAATCTTTGGCAAGCTAGGTATTGTTTTCTGTGGTCTGGAACAGCATGGCGCACAAAAAACTATCTGCAATGTAGCCAATATTACATGTGTCATGAGGCACGCAAATAGGATAAAAAGTAATGGATATTAAATGAGCTCAAATATACCTACAAATGAGGCATAATGATGCAATATGTACTTACAGATATCCTAAATAGCATGTTAGCATTGATTAGCCTGCAGTCAGCACTGATCAAATATGCCTGATTAGCACTCCGACAAGTCAATAAAATCAACAAAGCGCACCTTTGTGCATTCACGCACAGCATCAAACGTTTGGTGGACAAAATGAGACAAAGAAGGAGTGGAAGATTTTACATGTAAATAAACTGTCGTGTCACAGTCCACACTATGGTGAGTTCAAGAACCGCCGAAATTAATAGGAAAAAAAAAATGTTCACCAAATACTCTCATCAGTGAAGCAGATGAGAGTAACACTTGGGAAGGTGTGTGTCATGTTTGTCCTCAAGCAAAAACATACTAAAAAAAAAAAAGTTTTTTTCCTCCATTTTTTTTCTAGTTTCAATCCTTTTTTTGAAATGCTCCATGGAGCCACTAGGGCGCCGCTAAAAAACATTTTGTTTTTATTATTTTTATAAATGGCTGTCATGATGTAAATTAGGGATTTCTAATCATTGCTACGTTGGAATTGTTGATAATATTGATACTGTTGTTGATATAAATTTTTGTTTGACTGCTTTCAGATTGTTTTGTGTCATGTTTGTGTGTTCTCTCGATTGCTATTCTGAATGTTGCTGGGGCAGGTTTGGTTTTGGAATTGTATTATTATTGTATTACAATGTATTATTTTGTTGGTTTGATTAATTAATAACATGAAAATATATTTTACGACAACAACAAATACAACATTTAAACATGGAAATATATTTTTTATTATATTAGTTATCCATGGTGTTCATTTATTTTGTATCTATTTCATTTGTCAGAGTTAGTTTCAGGTAAAAAAATGAAAATAAAACAAATGTCCACTACATTGAATGCTGTATCTCAGGAGGATCTATATTAAATAAAAAATAATCATATATTTTTTTTAAATCATGTGCAATATTATTAGCTTGTCCCAAACTCTATTGTCATTGCAACACATTATTATTATTAATATGTTCAATGCAGAACATATTAGTAATAGTGATGTCAAAGTAAATAGGGAAGACAGAAAAACACAATATTTATAGAAAATATATAAATGTAAGCAGCCGTTGCGATATCAGAGTGGTGTGGAGAAAAAGGGGCACAATGTTTTCAACAATAAAACAATTATTCATGGCTGTAAAGTATGTGGTGCATACAAGCAAGTAAATGCTGTCAAATTTCCTTATCAAATAGTGAGAATATTTAGCGGCACTTCAGTTAAAACTAAAAGCTGTGGAATGGATTATCTCGCCATAACACGGACACGTGAAGACGTCACCTGAAAGAGGTGAAATCTTTTCAAAGGTAACTGCAGTGTTTGGGATTAGAAATTGGAATTAAGAAGGTGGTGAGGCTCTTTTTGCATGTTCCATCTCAGCTCACACCTGTCTTACACAACTTAACCTGTCAGATTTTGACAAACTGCTGGCGGTTTTCACCAGTTTGTATGCTAATAATGGATGTTATATCCAAACGGGAGGAAAAAGTGGTATCACTTTATTAAAAAACTTCCATTAAAATAACTACAATGGTTTTCACTGGGTTTTTAATTGGTAAAATTCCGGAAAAGATACTCTCTCAGAGATTTGGTGTTCAATGAAAATTCACGCCAAAAGTTTGCCTTGTTTTTTGCACACTGTCTCAGTTAGATTGCTCGTACAAACATAGCACGTTTTCCCGCTTATCATTCTGCAGAATCAACAATAATCTCACGGTATCTGTGTTTTTTTTTCTTTATGACTGCAAAATAAGTCATCGTGGGGCCAAAGAAAGTTGTGAATTCCAGTACTTTGATAAAGAAAGTGAGAAATATTATTGAATTCAAGAACTCACAGCCAAGTAATAGAATGAAGATAGTGTCCCCTCCCCACCTCACTCTCCACTCATTGTGGTCTTTGCCAACAAAAGTGAAAGTTAAAGTGAGTTTGAATTGTGTTTATTTATCCATTTCCTTTTGTCATTTATATGTATTTCAAATGGTTTTCTGGACGTAAAACTCTATGCGACACGTGTTGTCTTAATAGTTTTGGAACGAATTAATTGGATTTGAATGATTTTTAATGCTTCAGTTGTACTACTGTAACTTTTTCTACTAAAGGTCAGATAGTGAAAATCAAAGGCTCATGCGAGGGCTATTTTATTAATTTTTTTATATAAAATGATGAATTTAAGCCGCTCTGTTAGTTAATTATATAAAAGAATAATAATAAAAAATCTTTAGAATAGATTGTTAATAGAGTATCAACATTTCAACTTTTGTTCCCCTTTTTGCTTTTCCCTCGATTGCATTTTCACAAATGGCCTGTAGGCTGCACTCTGGACACCCTAAAACAGACCTGGCCTGTGACCTTGGGGCCACATGTGGCCCGTCAAGCTTTTCAATCTGGCCCGCCGGACATTTCCAAATAATTTTTTTTAGATCTATAAGATGGAAAGTGTAGCTGTCATTATGATGTGCAGTGATGTTTTCTAATGACTGTAAGTCTTCAACTATACAAAGTATTTCAAAGGTTGGAATCTGTGCTTTTGGATGATATATCAGTTACAATGGTAATCTAATTATTTACTATGGTATTCTAATTAGTTACTATAATAATCTAATTATTTACTATGGTATTCTAATTAGTTACTATGGTAATCTAATTAGTTACTATGGCAATCTAATTAGTTACTATGGTATTCTAATTAGTTAATATGGTATTCTAATGAGTTACTATGGTAATCTAATTAGTTACTATGGTATTCTAATTAGTTACTATAATAATCTAATTATTTACTATGGTATTCTAATTAGTTACTATGGTAATCTAATTAGTTACTATGGCAATCTAATTAGTTACTATTGTATTCTAATTAGTTAATATGGTATTCTAATGAGTTACTATGGTAATCTAATTAGTTACTATGGTATTCTAATTAGTTACTATGGTAATCTAATTAGTTACTATGGTAATCTAATTAGTTACTATGGTATTCTAATTAGTTACTATAGTAATCGAAGTCAAAGCAGCTCAGACGAGGCACCAAGCAGCGTGGGTGGGGAGCGTTTCCACAGAGTGTTTCCAGAGCGGCCAGCCTGAAATGCAGGTGTCAGGGACAGACGCGGAAGAAAATTTTTACAACAAAATTCTAAAGCTTAGTGATATAATACAAATTGGAGTTTTTTTTTTACCCTTCACATTCATATTTCGCTGTGTTTATTTAATTTTTCTTGCGTTTCGTTTGATTGTAAAATATCTCACTCGAGAGGGGTTGTGATATTCACACGTTGTCATTATTCAGTGTTTTATCGTTCATAGTTAATATTGTAAATCCCACATTCTTTATTTTCATGTACATTTTGGGTGTCTCATTCAGTAAAAAAAAAATAAAAAAATCCATTCTGTTTTCTTAAGGCGGTCCGTCAAAACGTTTTTAGCATTCAATCAGACATTATTGTGACGTTTTGTATTAGTGTTCCTAAAACTGGACCCAAGCACACATACCGTACAACAGATTTTCACAGATTATATATATATATATATATATATATATGTGTGTGTGTGTGTGTGTATATATATATATGTATACATAGATAGTAGGGCTGCGAATCTTTGGGTGTCCCACGATTCAATTCTATATCGATTCTCGGATATATTATCGATTCGATATATCGTTTTTTTTTATTCAACACGATTCTCGATTCAAAAACGATATTTTTCCGATTCAAAACGATTCTGTATTCATTCAATCCATAGGATTTCAGCAGGATCTACCCCAGTCTGCTGACATGCTAGGATAGTAGATTATTAAAAAAAAAAGCTTTTTTAATTGTAAAAGGACAATGTTTTATCAACTGATTGCAATAATGTACATTTGTTTTAACTATTAAATGAAACAAAAATATGACTTATTTTATCAAGCTTATGAGATGTGATGATGCAAGTGTAAGCCACTGTGACACTATTGTTCCTTTTTTTAATTTTTCATAAATGTCTAATGATAATGTAAATGAGGGATTTTTAATCACTGCTATGCTGAAGTTCTAACTATTATTGATACTCTTGTTGATAATATTCATTTTTGTTTCACTACTTTTGGTTAGTTCTGTGTCATGTTTGTGTCTCCTCTCAATTGCTTTGTTTATTGCAGTTCTGAGTGTTGCTGGGTCAGGTTTGGTTTTGGAATTGGTTTGCATTGTTATGGTATTGCTGTGTAGTGGTTTGTTGGATTGATAAAAAACAAAAAATAAAAATCTATTTAAAAAAAAAAAAGAGAATCGATTCTGAATCGCACAACGTATTCTATTCGATTTGCATTCGAATCGATTTTTCCCCACACCCCTAATAGATAGATATACCGGCCTACAGACACATTTTTATCTCTAAATTTGGCCCCGAGTCAAAATAATTGCCCAGGCCTGCGCTAAACTATATAGACAAGGATTTTATCTTGCCACCCAAATTTTATTGACAATTTTTTCTATTAATGCAGAATATTTGTAAGGTCAGAGGTCATAGAATTTTGTCCTTCTGTGCCAACGAACCCACAGTTGGAACTTTGTCGTGTCTCAGTCTTATTGTAATATGAATTTGTTTGTAACAAACAAACCCACTTGAACTACTTCCACACATTTAATATACGAGTTGTCACAATTTTTTTTATTAGTTGGAGATTTTGATAATGACTGTAATTTAAAATAGGGGTTGAAGAATTTTGAGTGCAAGTGTATATCTGCTCAAGTGGTCAGCTGTAGCTCCAAACCAGCAGAACAATAGCAAACCCCCATTGTGAACACAGCTTTGATTTAAGGGCCGGGTTTAGTGATATTTTAGAGAGGACTAAATCTGCCAGCAGGCTGAAAGAGTCTGCGTTTGAAAAGCCTGGATTCTGTGTTGAGGAACAATTCCATGGAAACGAGGCCTAAGACTGCCATGTTTGCACTCCGAGGGAGAGCAGGCGAGGTTGCGCTTCATTCACTGCATGGACGAGAGGGATGATGGAGGACAAAAGAAGGAATGTCTCATGAGTCAGTTCAAACCCCAAAAGTCATTTGAGAATGTTTATTTAGCGCAGTGTTGTCGCTCTTCACTTTAGCATTAAACAGACTCCCCAGAATTTTGTCATCGCAACTTTAGAAACAAATCTTTAATGTACTTTAGCCAGTGTAATTTTTTAAAATACGTCCCTTGAGAGTAATTGTTTTATTTTTTGGTAGAATTTTTTTATCTTCAGCGTAAATGTTTAGTTTGTCTGTGAGGTTTTGCAGACTTAACTGAGTAACTTTGAACACCTGGTTTGGTTCCATTTTTGTAGCATGATGGTAATCTTTATGTTGAAAAGGTAATTTGTTCAATGCTTTTACCTTATCCCAATAAACATCAAACACTTTTATGTTAAAATACTGAACAGATGTTTGCCTTATCCCAATAAACACCCGTTCAGTATTTTAACATAAAAGTGTTTGATTGTGAGGCATTAAAAGCAACGGGTCCATCAGAACCACAAACGCTGGCTGAGTAACAACAATATGAACGTTGCACGGAAAATTTCTCTGCCAGTTTCTGCATCCCACAGGGATTCTTCTTTTGTGTTTCTGCACCTGCGGTTCCAACACAAGGTTGCAACATTGTTTGTCAACACTGTCTGCTCTCATTTTCTCGCACATTTGACCCTCTGATGTTCTGTGTACCTACACTCTGTCCTCCTCCTGTCTAGGCCTGCTGTGTGTGTGTGTGTGTGTGGTACACAGAACATCAATTTCCACACTTCTACTAGCCCTGGGTCCAGTAGACCCAGATATCTTATATGTAATAGAATTGTGTAGGGGGGGGGGGGGGTCATTAAATATGTATTCTGATATATGTTCTTCACAGAAAATTAGCCAAAGTCAGTGAGTCTCAGTTTGAAAAAATTATTAATTGTATATTTTTTCTTTTTAATAAAAAAATGAAAACGGGTCCTACAGATCCGAAGACCACACAAGTCAAGGCCCGCGGGCCAGATCCTTTTCTGAGTACTTATCCTTATGTCGTCTCAACGACTACACCCCCCAAAACCAGAGAATTAATGGAGAGTATGATTAAAACAAAGCCCTTCCTCAGATCAAGACTTCCAAACCCACCCAAAGATATGACATTTAGACAGTTTCAATACAAAATGTGTTTTAAATATGTTCACAATGACTGAACAGCGGAGAAACACTAAAAAAGTGGGGATGATGCTGTACCCTCAGGAAAAGCAGAGAAATGTCCTAAATAGATGTAAATTCCAATTTTTTTCAACAAAAATATTTGGTATTTGCATTCATTCATTTTGTATATTCAGCCCAATATACAAAACATATAAACTCTGTATTGTCATGATTATTCTGCATGATGTTTCCCCCCAACATTTCTGCTCTATTTATAGACAAACCTGCAAATTTCAACATCCATCCATCCATCCATTTTCTACCGCTTATTCCCTTTCGGGGTCGCGGGGGGCGCTGGCGCCTATCTCAGCTACAATCGGGCGGAAGGCAGGGTACACCCTGGACAAGTCGCCACCTCATCGCAGGGCCAACACAGATAGACAGACAACATTCACACTCACATTCACACACTAGGGCCAATTTAGTGTTGCCAATCAACCTATCCCCAGGTGCATGTCTTTGGAGGTGGGAGGAAGCCGGAGTACCCGGAGGGAACCCACGCATTCGCGGGGAGAACATGCAAACTCCACATAGAAAGATCCCGAGCCTGGATTTGAACCCAGGACTGCAGGAACTTCGTATTGTGAGGCAGACGCACTAACCCCTCTCCCACCGTGAAGCCAATTTCAACATCATTACTGTAAATTATTATTATTAAAGGTTTTCAACTTTTGCAAGCATGCTTGTAGGTAATACATCATTCCAAAGCAAATCACGCAGCAATACCAAAGACGTGATTGGTAGTTCTGTCTGGCCACTTTTTGCTATGATACTAATGTACATAACTTAAAGGCAAAACTAGTGCCGGAAGCATAATAATTCAAAAACTGTTTTAAGGCAGGACAACAATTTTTTTTTCCAACTTTTGCTTGGGAAAGATGAGACTTCGCATAACGGCGTCGAGCTCCTCCAGAGCCAGCTGGGCATGAAGCACTGTGACCTCATCTGGGTCGCAGCGAACCACCCACTTTAGCGCTCGGTAGAGATCCAACAAAACATCCCTGAGGACCTGGAAAAAGGACAGACAAAATGGTCAAGTAGAACTGAGGACTGGCTGCTACAGAGTAATGCTAGAATACAATCACTTCATAATACAACAATTGCATGCGCACACAAACACACAAATCTGGAGACCCCCCCAGCCAGTAACGTGTCTTGGTTAATAAACATATTGACAGAGCAACTGACTGAAGAATGGACTGGGATAATCCTCCCCTGTGACCTTTTACACCCCACTCAAACCCCCACTGACTGGCCTAAACCTTTGTGATGTGTTCTGCCGGGGTCTGTTCTCATGTCCGCAGGTATCATTAGACTCTGCACAGCTGGTGCACTGCTGCCTTTCTGCGATGTAATGACAGGCCCTGGTCTGAGATCAGCAGACAGCTGACTTTACAGCCACACCTGAGCCACTGGGTCACGACACCAACTCGAGGGTGATGAGAGAGTATTTCCATACATGCAATTAATGTGGGGGGCCATAACAGACATATTTAGCGCTACCTTTTCGCCCTCACCGATACACACATTAGAAGAGGACTGTCATAACCCCATAAGAAGACTGTCTGTGAATGCAGTTGTCGTTAGTCATGTCAATGCAATAGCTGGCATCATAACTCTGCTTCATAGCACAAAAAAGATGTAACAGCAGAGATCATTGTTGCCAACTTAGTGCTTTTGTTGCTATATTCAGCAAAATATAAAAAAAAAAAGCAACAGCATGCATGTACGGCAGAGACTTACAAAAAAAGCATGTATTAGCTCTTTTCAACCGGCAGCTGGTACTGCTGTGAACCCCTCCCCCATCTAAAAGACCTCACGTTCCATTTTTTTATGATATAAAAAATACTAAGTTACAGATTAAATGTAATTTGTAGTCCCAAAAGTGGTGTTAAATATGAATTATTTAGATTAATCACAGTGTTGATGTGGATTGATTTAGTTTAATCATTTTTACATTCAATTTTAATCTAAATTAATCATGTTTCATTTTGCATTTTTTCTAAACATACATTGATCCACAATGTGGACCTACTATTCCTCTTTTATGTGCTATTTCAAAGTGGAAGCGCCTTGGTGAAAAAACAAGTTATGTGAAAAGCGTATACACATTGTGTTGTTTACAGTAAAATGTCCTAGCGTAGATAGAGCGCTGACATCTTCGAAAGGCCTGTTAATAATTGTAATCATTTTGTGTTTGTTCCCCACATCTTAGTTAGACAGGGTATGTATCATGGTATGATTCTGGGGTGATGAACGTTCATTGTGGTGACTCAAACTGTACTACATTTCTCTATAAGCATCTTCATCCAGATCCTCAACTCACTATAATTGATTGGTGCATTTCGCATTTTAGTGTAATCCTGAGAATTGTCTGTCCTTCCATTTTCTGTTTTACTGTGTCAAAATGAGTGGGACAGCAAATGTCCAACTGACTGACAGGTCAGTGCACCACCATTGTTGTTCTATGGTCACTTACAAACTAGAAAGTGGAGTGATTGTAAAACATTGTTTTCTTTGATGAAAAGCTGACAAAAGGTAAAACCTTTCCAGAAGACACTACATTAAATTACAGGACCTGTCACTCTGACACCACCCACTTTCCAAAACACAATCCTTAAAGCAGCGTAGTGAGCACACCAGAACAACTTTGTCTATTTCACCAAGAATAATTAGTTAAAGAAATCTGCAAAAAAAAAATTCAACAAGACTGCATTTTTTATGAAAAGCATTCCAACCAGGGGCGGTTCTAGGCATGCTTATATGAGGGGGCAGTTAGAAATGTGAAGGGGGCATCATGTGTACACATCATGCTCCAGCACTTTTTTTTCTGTGCTTATAGTAACGATGCTTTCTTCATTGAAATGGGTCTTTAGCTATGTGTCCAACCCCAACCTGGAGTAGTGGATTCCACTTTGTCAGGCCTCTACCTTCAGACCTGTCCAACTTGGGTGTCCCACCTGAAGACTAAGCTCCTGCTGGTATAGCTCTTACGGTCACTGAGGCACGCAAACCTCCTGACCACAATAAGGTGGCAATCCCTCAGGGGGGGGAAACATTAACAGCGCTGCCATATTTCCGACAGGGGAAACAGAAGCAGGCGTCTCGCACCATAGAATACTCTAGCCATGGTCGTGTGCGGTACCAGGCAGGATTGAATGATCTTAATGTTGTACCAAATGCACGCTTTGGTATTGGCTGAGATGGTGCGTTTCCTTTTAAGTCACTGGGTAGCTGAGCAGGCTGCTTTGGGGGAGCGCTTGTTGGGGGGACGGAGGGAGCTGGTGTAGGAGAAACAGTGCTTGCTGGTGCTAAAGGTTCAGTATTGCTAGCTGCTGTCCCTGATGTACTAGCAGTAGCATCATTGCTACTACTACTACATGCAGGAGCAGGACTAGACTTTTTAAATGCTCTGAAAAATGGATGCATTACAGAGCATTAACTTTCTCTTTGTGAGCTGCTGGAAGCTGGAGCAAAAAATAAGTAAGCTTGAACAACAACAGAAAAAACCCGCTGTGATTACATGAAGAAAAACGACAACAGTACAGGACTTCAGCCTGGGGCGGGGCTTTACGTAGGGGTCTGTCAGACACAGGTCACTTGTCTTCAGTTTGTCACATGCAGTGGACGTGGGCACTCATCTGGGCACAAAATTCATTCACTCCAATGTGTGTGTGTTGCCCACTTGTTTGTAAATTAATGAAAACGGCTGTGTTTTTGTTTTTAGGTGTCTTGGTCATATCAAATGAAACTTATAATTTGTTTATTACAAAATGTAGATTGAAACATTAAAGGTTGACTATGTAGAATTACAAGAAAAACAACAGAAAAAGAATTCCAGCAGTCGATTGCCAGACCGTTGCTAAGTAAAACGGGCCGTTGCTAAGGACTCCGCTCTGAACAGAGGACAGCAGAGGAGGACTGCTAAGCAGGATATATACCTTATGTTTCATTTTTACCGTCATTAACAGCATCATAAATGACTTGTAGCTTGTTACAGGGACAGTGGAGGCTCTCTGCCTTCCAAACCACTGCTGCTCAGACCCTCCGCTGTCACTGCTCTCGTCAAGTTGTAAAAAAAAAAAAAAAAAAAAGAAACTCCGTAGCACCGAAAGTCCGCGACGATAAACGTGTTTCTGACAGATAAGACTACACAAATACACCCATCCTAACAAGTATATGATAAATGTAGACAACTTTTCCTTTTCTTTTACTTTCATACTGCAACAGTGATTGGATGTCTACTGAGGGCTGAGGGGTGTGTGTCTGCTGCGCAGCATGTGGAATGTTGAATACACGCACAGCGGAGGGAGGGATGAGAGGGAAGCTGACACTACTATATCGCGTGTGTCCCTTTTTCGGCGGATTTTTCCGCTAGTGCAGATAATTTTGTCAACTTGTAATGTAGTAATTTTGTGAGTTTATTAAAATTTGCTTTCTCAAATTTTGTTTTGAGGGGGCAAGACATTTATTTAAGGGGGCTCTGCCCCCTCTTGCCCCTGCGGCCATGATTCCAACCAATATAAATGGAAAAAAATGTTTGCTTGAACCTGTATGTAACCAAGATTGGGAAAAATAGAAAAATCCCAGCCAGATGTGATTTTTACATCAAAAAAAGGAAAACTCTAAAGCAGTGTTATGGACATAACTTTCTCATTCTCTGAGGCCATTTTTTTTTTTTTTTACTAAACAGACATTACAAAATGATGGAATTAATGGATGGAATACATTTTAAATGTCAGTAAAGCACATGTCAACCAATTGGCTTGGATAATTTTCTGACTCACGTTTTATGCCTGCATTTTTCGTGGCGCATAATCTTTGTGCCGCTTTAGCAAATTAATAAAAGTATGTCAGCAACGGCCATTAGATTTAAAAAATTAAATAAAATGGTGATTTTGTACAACATTAAAAAATTGTTTTTTTAACTAATATTACTATTGTATAAAACTTCCTGTGATTGGCTGTCAATCACCTGACTTACCCGTGAGGTCATCGATAAAACCAGGAACACATACCCTGAGAGTCACGTGCACAGCTGACACAAGTCCTTGTGGAAGTCGTGCCGAATATAATTCCCAAACACTCTTCCTCCTCCTTTTGTTGGTGGACATTGTGTGCGTTCTTGATTATAGACCACACTCTCTCACTCTCACATATACATACACAGCCACGTATAGATAAATATGTGCTGATCTATACCAGTGGTGTCAAAGCCAAGGTCCGCGGGCCAGATCCGGCCCGCAAATCGATTGTCTATGGCCCCCAGGATGATATTTGATTATTAAAACCAGCCCACAGGCCACAGCCGCCTGCTGCTGTTTTGCATGCACTAATACTCCATCAGTGTTGGCGCTAGGAATTTTCAAACTGGGGTCCCAGGAACCCAGTTAAGTCACAAAAATGGGGTACCACAGTAAAATTTTTAGGGTCCCACTTTTTTGTAACTGTTTTGAAAACAAACGATTAATGTATGCATTATCTTGTTATATCTCATATTCGATATTGTGTTTTGGAAGAAGGTTGTCATAATTCATTAAAAAAATATTATAAAAAAGAAAACACATTTTTATGCATATGTAAATGTATTCAGCTATGAACATTCATTCACTTTCTTCTTTCCTTCATGGATTTCAACTTTACGCTTCCGGTATTTTTTTCTAGATTTTATTGTAATATTTATAGAATGTGTTTGTTCTATATTTGGCCAAAGTAAGAAAAAGAAAACAATTTGAAGTTGTCTTTATTTTGTAGTTTAAATGCCATGATTTTAATAGTCTGGCCCTCGTGTGCACAGATTTTCCTCCATGCGGCCCCTAAAATAAAATGAGTTTGCCACCCCTGATCTATACCAACAAACTGAAATATATACAATTTGGAAAGACAAGTCGGAAATCTTCTTCATTGGAGTAGTTGTCAAAGCCTTCTGACAGAAGCAAGGAATATCAGGTTGCAGCACTCCAGATATCGCACACCGTGTCCTCAACAACTATACTCCTTTTTAAGTTCGTCGGCTCGCTCATTCACACACTTTGTCTTTGTGAGTTACCTGAGTGGTTTTGTGACTAAGGCCTCGGATCAGCTGGGTAATAACATGGACAGCAGCTCGCCTCACCTCCGCTTCCTTCTCGGTCTTTATCACAGCAGTTAAACAGGAGCTCAGCTGCACAACACAAAAGAGGCATCACTGCAGTCAATAGTAGCTAAGCCAATGTCACACCTCTATCAAAAGACTAGCACTTTGGATGCATATTTTATTATTGTAGTATTATTACAATTTTTTTTTAATGGTGTCCATCAATGCGTTTCCACTCACCTCCTGAGCCAGTGGACCGAGAGCATAGTCCAATCTCTGGCAGAGTTCCCCCAGGTTAGACAGACTGCTGGCCCGGATGCTTTGGTCTGAGTCTCTCGTTCCTCTCAGGAACACAGCCACCAGGGGATGACCCAGGTGCGGCGCCAAATCGCCTACAGATGAGAGGTGAGAATGATGAGGTTGATGTCAAATACTGTCACACAGTTTGTTTCCCTGCAAAAAATCTGCCCCTTTAAGACTTAAGGGGCAGATTAAAACAAATCAAATTGATGCGTTTTGCTGTCCTTTAGTTTTTGTTTTTTGTTTTTTTAAATGCTGCATGTAGGAGCATGATAATATAAATGTGCAGTAAATGGGTTTTTCCGGGGCAATGCCCTGTGTAGTACATGCAAAATTTTCATTTAAATAAGGCGGTCTGCACCACTTCATGATTGCACATACAGTGCAAGTATATCGGACGCAACACGCCCACTAATAGTACACGCAATTTCATAGATTGCACACACTGTTTACCGCGTGGTGTTTGGATCTTAGTAAATCCGGCCCTAAGTATATTGATTTAGGTTGCTAAGTGATGTTAATTCATAAAATAATCACTCTCCTATTTAAGAGTATGTTCACAAAATATTTAATAACTTTGCTACTGCTTTACTTTGTCATTTTTTTCTACAAATTCAAACCTTTATTTGGCTGATGAAACAGAAGTTCTTGAATCATTACAAATATTAATCAGGATAGTTTATGCAATTGTTCTTTAGCTGAACGTTGTGCAGCTCATCCTTGAGTACTATAACTTCAGTAATGTCTGGTGTGGGAAACATGTGCAGCTACAGAAGATCCATTGCGTCTTTGTTGGTTAAAGATATTTCTCACGAATGGCACTGACAAAACACGATAGCTAATGTTTGCAATTCTGTCTTCCAGGCTTTCTCCCAATAGATTCATGACTCTCTCGGCCCCGTCTGCTCCGTTTTACTATGTCTTTGCACCCGCTGAGCTTAAATAACAAGCAGTTCATTCTCTATTTAGGTTCAGAAAGATAAGGTTGTGGATCCTCATTTGTCCCAAATAAGTAGTTTTTGTTGTCTATTACCAAGTCTGCCGTGATTAGAACACACACACATTTGTTGCCGGGTGTAGAAAGTATGTCGCTTTGTGCTCTGTAAAATCAATGCACCCAAATAAAATGACGTATATACTATTTAATCCAAATATATTACATGTTATTATGAATGTGCCTATTACCTACATACTTACAGCGTTGTATATAAAATGTTGGAGGTTTTTGAGGGGTTTTTTAAGAGTGCTTTATACGCACCATAGGTGAATCACATTAGCTGCAATGTTAGCTGTAAACTGTGGGATTTTCTTTAGTGTTTAGAATGCTCCAAAAATATGACATCTGCATTTTTGTCCCACACAAGCATTGTGAATTACAAGAAAAAAATCCAAAAAAGGGCAGTTCCCCTTTAAGTTTTTAGTGCCATTAAACATCATACATTGCTGTTTTCCTCCATATCACATAAAGACAGTGTAAGAAGTGAAAGGAGATCTGCTCTTTGAACAAATCAGCGTGCCACAAAATTGTTTAAAATGTATCATTTTGAGGCAAACGAGCCAGAAGGAACTCTTGTTCTCAGTCATGTACATCTGTCACTTGCCTCCACTTCCAATACAAGCCGCCAGCCAAAGCTTTATTTTGTACACTTGCTAATAAATCTAAGTAATTTAACAACAAGCTGTGAATGTTGCTGCACTGGCAGCCATACAAAAAAAGACAGCTGGCTAAAGAGCCGAGATTTGGCTAATAGTGATAAGATCTGTAAAGACTGGCTGTAAATTACAATCAAATTGTCTAAAGCCAGAGGAACAAAACTGTTCTTTGATCTATTTATCCAAGATCACAAATGAGACAAACAGAGCTCAGCTATTATCTCTTCAGTTTAAAAGTGTTTAATGTTCTCAAGTAAGCTAAAAAACTGAAGGTCAACTCAACCTTTAGACAAATGAAAAAATGTCTCTTTCGGGAAGCGAAAAAAAGGCAAACTGGCAGATAAAACCCAGAAAAGGCAAGAAAGCTAAACTGAACTTCGGGTAGGTTTTGCATGGAAAAAAAAATTTGATTAAAAAAATGGCAGATCCAATTATGATCGACAAGCATCACTTTGTAGAATAGAAATAAACCAAAAAACTCAAAATAATCTACAAAACAAAAAGTGTGTTTAATGAAATGATCACACACCTAAACATGCAGACTAAAAGGGTAGACCAGTGAGGGGCAAAGTAATCATGCTCAAGCCTATCGTGACTGTCCCCAAGAATGTGACGTGATGCACACCTGCAAAACTCCCTTGATTACAGTGTACTTGGAAAAGTGAGCACCATATTTTACACTACCAAACAAGGGTGTAGGACACACAACCTAATCCAAAATCTGATAGAACTGTGGAATTAATGAAATACATATTCAAAATGCATCTTTCAAAAAAGTCCTCACCTGTTCTCCTTTCTGGATTAATTATAATCAATAACATACTTTTTAGGGATCTTGCGATCAGATTTTTATGCTGCTAAATCTGATCATCCGTGAGTGAGATCGGACGATACCTATACCGATCACATGTATTAACTGCAACATTTTCCATGTATTTATGGTGACTGATATTGACAGTTTAACAACATCAACACAATATTTAAAGTAGTTACTTATTATCTTTTATTAAACTGGTTAAAGCAAATGGCAAATAATGTTTTGTACACTCAACTTTTTCTGAACTTTTTTGTCATTTACCTACTGTATGTCAATCAAATTAAGTAATCCCCAGAAGGTTAAGTCAAATGACTGAAAATAAATACTGTACAGTGACATTTAGAGGGTCGGCTTTTGTGATTGCCATTCAAAGGCATTATTCGGCAATTATGATACAAGTACAACCCTTTATCTGGTACTTTAATGAAAATCGGCCAATACTGATCAGTGGAAGATCGATTTAATGATTGACACATTATTTAATGATTATGATCCTACCTCACACTCTGAAGCTCCCTCTGGCAATCCTATCTCTTTTCTGACTTTAATACAGTTTCTCTCATTGCTAAAATTGTTTCTTCAGCTCAGCTTCTTCAGTCTCTACAATGTTCATTGCTGTAACTGCTTCATTAATCTGTCTATTATCATTCTCCTCATAAATTATTATTACACGTCCTCCTTGGTTCATATGCTCTGCTGTCAAGTCTCTACGTCTAAGATTAAAAAAAAGGAATATTTAGGAAATCCTAAATGTACAGTTTTGCAATGTTTGGATATGCATGATCACTAGTGGAAAACATTACCTTTGTTTGACAAATGATAAGCAATTAACCAGAGTGCACCATTTTCAATAAATTAAACAATAAAAAAAATATATGTGGCTTTGTACAAAATGTGATTTGTACAATACAAAACATAACAGAAAATGAAATGTTAAACTGTGAGGAATTATTACTTTGTCTCTCTCATATGTTACCTCATAAATGCGTAGCGATGTTGTTTAGGGCTGTCTTGTTTGTAGGTATATTTGAGCTCATTAATTTTGCTTTACTTATGTCCTTTGTGTGTTTATTTTGTATTTGATTGTCTCATGACACTGTATGTAATATTGGCTACATTTCTGATAATTGTTTGTGTGCCAAGTTGTTCCAAATCACAGCAGTTGTTACCCAGCTTGCAAAGATTATAATAAATCCATTAAAAGAACGCGGCCTGCCGTTTCCTGTAACTCATACACACACAACTATACCTTTTGGCCACTCTTAGCCAGTAATTTCCAGGAGTTATCTCACCCTCTGAATACCCTCTGTTTTACTAATGATCTCCAGTGTTGTAAAAATGCGTAGAATAAATATTACATTTCAACATTTCTGTCAACGAAGATTTGCATACACCTGTGACAAACGTTTCTTTCAGTACGGCGTGGTGCCAGGCAGGAGGCTGTTGCAAACAAAACAAATACCTGTGCAAGCAGATATTCTCAAAACAACATCACTAACACTAACGACATCAAATCCAAATATCTGTGTGGCAGGTGCGGTAAGAACTTGCAGTCTTATAAACACTTACATCATGTTTTGCTTTCATTATAAGAATTACATAAGGCTTTTAATTTAGTGTGGCTCCTGACAGATTTATTTTTTGTATTTTTGGTCCAATATGGCTCTTTGAACATTTTGGGTTGCCGACACCTGGTCTAACTGAACAGAACTGATGGGTTAAACTTTGCCCATGGTCGACGACTCTAAATATACCACATTTTTTTGAAGATAAATAAACAGATGAGGACATGTAGTAGTGTAGACTGACCGGTCACTAGGTGCCAGTAACTTGCTGGATGTGCCAGAGTCATATATACAGAGAGTTTGAGCAACCCGGTTTCAGGCAATCTCCTCAATAATCGGTCAAAAGCCACTCAGATGACTACAGGGAGCCATGATTTTTACCAACTTTGGCTGATGCTATGTATCTGCATTTGTTTTTCGAAGTGTAGAAATGCCGTGTTGTGCAGCATGGAGCTGATCCACCAGCAAGAAATGTGGAAAGTTTTAACTCAGCTCCCAACAACCAGAAAGGTAGACAAGTATGGGACGTTAAGGTTCGTCGCCAACACTGCCACAGGTAAAAGCAACACAACGTCTGCGTTTTGGTCAGGAAAGAACACACAGAAGCTAAAAACCCCGTTTTCATATGAATTGGGAAATTGTGTTAGATGTAAATATAAACGGAATACAATGATTTGCAAATAATTTTAAACCAATACTCAGTTGAATATGCTACAAAGACAACATATTTGATGTTCAAACTGATAAACATTTTTTTTTGCAAAAAATCATTAACTTTAGAATTTGATGCCAGCAACACGTGACAAAGAAGTTGGGAAAGGTAGCAATAAATACTGATCAAGTTGAGGAATGCTCAGCAAACACTTATTTGGAATATCCCACAGGTGTGCAGGCTAATTAGGAACAGGTTGGTGCCATGATTGGGTATAAAAACAGCTTCCCAAAAAATGTTCAGTCTTTCACAAAAAAGGATGGGTCGAGGTACACCCCTTTGTCAAAAACTGCGTGAGCAAAGAGTCAAACAGTTTAAGAACAGCATTTCTCAAAGTGCAATTGCAAGAAATTTAGGAATTTCAACATCTACGGTCCATAATATCATCCAAAGGTTCAGAGAATCTGGAGAAATCACTCCACGTAAGCGGCATGGCCGGAAACCAACATTGAATGACCGTGACTTTCGATCCCTCAGACGGCACTGTATCAAAAACCGACATCAATCTCTAAAGGATATCATCACCACATGGGCTCAGGAACCCTTCAGAAAACCACTGTCACTAAATACAGTTTGTCGCTTCATCTGTAAGTGCAAGTTAAAACTCTACTATGCAAAGCGAAAGCTATTTATCAACAACATCTAGAAACGCCGCCGGCTTCTCTGGGCCCGAGATCATCTAAGATGGACTGATGCAAAGTGGAAAAGTGTTCTGTGGTGTGACGAGTCCCCAGTTCAAAATGTTTTTGGAAATATTCGACATTGTGTTATCCGGACCAAAGGGGAAGCGAACCATCGAGCCTGTTATCGACGCAAAGTTCAAAAGCCAGCATTTGTGATGGTATGGGGGTGCATTAATGCCAAGGCATGGGTAACTTACACATCTGTGAAGGCACCATTAATGCTGAAACGTACATACAGGTTTTGGAACAAAATATGCTGCAATCTAAGCGCCGTTTTCTTCATGGACGCCCCTGCTTATTTCAGCAAGACAATGCCAAGTCACATACAGCACGTGTTACAACAGCGTGGCTTCGTAAAAAAAGCGTGCAGGTACTTTCCTGGCCCGCCTGCAATCCAGACCTGTCTCCCATCGAAAATTTGAGGTGCATTATGAAGCGTAAAATACGACAGCGGAGACCCCGGACTGTTGAACGACTGAAGCTCTACATAAAACAAGAATGGGAAAGAATTCCACTTTCAAAGCTTCAACAATTAGTTTCCTCAGTTTCCAAACATTTATTGAGTGTTGTTAAAAGAAAAGGTGATGTAACATAGTCATGAACATGCCCTTTCCCAACTATTTTGGCACGTGTTGCAGCCATGAAATTCTATGTTTATTATTATTTGCAAAAAAAAAAAAGTTTATGAGTTTGAACATCAAATATCTTGTCTTTGTAGTGCATTCAATGGAATATGGGTTTAATAGGATTAGCAAAACATTGTATTCCGTTTATATTTACATCCAACACAAGTTCCCAACTCATATGGAAACGGGGTTTGTAAAACAAGTACTAAAAAATTTAAGAATGGTGTGACAAACACGGACAATCCTTGAATCTAAGTAAAACTATGATAATGCTATTCGGTAACAGCAGAAGAAAAATCAAACACAAATACAAGCAGACGGAGTAGACATTGAAATAGTAAAATAAACCAAATTTTGGATGTAATAATAGATAGTGGATCAATGAAGTTTGTCTAAGTCTTAAATCACATGCATATGATTACAAACAATACATTGGAGGCATCCACCACAGTTGATTTCACATATAAATCATAATTTCTCCGTGATTTTTGGTCCAGATCTAATGAAGATTTTAGCAAAATGAGGAAAATAAGTTATTTTTCTTTGGTCGTTCCGTTTATTTTTTTTAACGTTTCTTGCGCCATCCGGTACGTATTATATAGCCTGCTGGTTACACAACACTGCATGTTGCAGCAAAGTGACTCAAATATGCCCACAATATTGTATTTTGACAAAATAAAATCATGTTTTATTTTAAGTTAATGAGCTGGATTATGTTTCGAACTATATTTAGGGTTATTATTTTGGTTGAGTTCTTCAGGAAAACTAATGTCAGAATCAATGCTTCCGGAAACAGCACCTCTTGTTTAGTCGGCCATACTCTTTCTATACAAGACTCTGGGATGTGCTCTAACACTGGTCTTACACAGTGAATTTCCTAATGTTAATAATTCTAATTATAGAAGGCCAAAATACAGCTAGTTGTTTACGTGACGTCACACCAGGAAGCCGCAACAGTGCTCTGACAGGCAAAATTGTAAGCAGATATGAAATATCTCTAATACTTTAGAAAATATTTGCCAGTAATCATGAGTCTTTTTATTTAAGGAAGACATGATAAACACAATCGATCTAACCTCACAACACACCTGCTGTATGAAATTCCCTTTCTCCCACAGAGGGAAGAGAGGGGTTTAATAGCAGACAATTTGACTGCAAGATTGATATTTGAATCAGACTCCTCCAAATCGAATTGTCGACTCTTCGACTATTTTAAGACAACCCTAGTATATTTAATGATGAATTATAATAATTGAGTTAGGTTATGTCAAACAAAAAAGTCTCAAATTCGGTGGATTTGCTTCAGGTAGTGTCAGAATAGTAGGTGAGTTTATGTAAAAATGTACAGAAACGGCTGCAATACATCCTTGAAAAATTATGTTTTCACATTATATGTACAATTTAATTCTTCAAAAACACCATATGTAATTATTGGCGCTAATATACAGATGAAAGATTTGATGAAAAATATTGAATGAAGTAGCTCACCCATAGCTCTGCTTGCCCTCATTAAGACTTCGCCCATTTTTAGGCGAAACTCCAAGGACTGATACTTGTTGGAGTTTGAGAGTGAAGGACCATGTTGAAAGTCTCTCAGGAGTCTTTTAAGGATCCTTTCAGGGTAGGAATCAGCCAAAGAAGAAAGTCCTGCAGGGAGAATACATTCAGTACTCAGATCCTCAAGAGTTAATAATATACAACGTCTGGTATTATAACAATATCTACAATTGCACTCAAAACAATGCAATTCTCACTGTCAATTCAATAATTTACTTTGGGCCTGATTTAATACGATCAGTTAGTATGCGCTAACAGCGCGTGCAAAAAATAAAATAGCGTGTACTATGAGTGGTCTTGTTGTGTGTGATGGACTAACACTGCATGAGCAATTGAAAACTGGTGCATACCGCCTTATTTAAATGCAAAATAGTGTTGACAAAACGGTGATGAATGCCAATAAATAACATTGCGCGCCCTAAATAATTATATTTGCATATTCTCCCAGTATTGTGGGTGTTTTGATGATCAGCATATTAAGACAGACGCAAAACGGATTGCACGCCTTATTCTGCTCACTTAACCGACGCGATCCACACGCGTTTTTTAGATCAGCTTTGCTTGTGTTATCAGGTTTGAATGTGTTTAAGAACACGCAAACCTTTAGTTAATCAGGCCCTAAGTGTACAAACTTAGCATTGGTTAGCAAAAAAAACCTTCAAATCCAATTGAAATAGCTAAATAGATGCAATATTACAAAAAGTCACTACATATATAGTAATTGGTCATCTTTTTAAAGTATGTACATTTTTAAAATAAGTATAATAGACAAAGCAGAGGAATAATTGTGCAGTGTTACCTTGAATAGCTGACAGGTAGATGAAGGACTCCTCATGTTCCAGGTTTTCAAGGAAGAGCTAGAGTACATAATATCATAATTTTATTAATAATCAGAAACTGTGCACAAGGGATTTTATTACAATTAGATATTTTACTTTATTGCAAGACATACATCAAATTCAAAGGGATTAATACAATACTACAATGACAACATTGAAAACACTATCCAGGGCTATCAAAGGGAATATTTCAACATGCACCACCAAGTATAAAGGGACCCTTGGCTTGTGATATGGAAAAACCTTCCCCGTAATATGACAAAATCAGGAAAAATCAATATAGGGGGTTTCCTACGGATAGACAGTGAACATATTTCCAATGTGCAGACATAGAGTACATAGAGAATGTTAGATGAATCACTCTTTTTGTGCTCAAGCCACCTAACAAGTCCCTAGATAACAGCACCTTGCCCCACAGCAGAGCAGTTTCAAGTGCTTCATTTACTATTCACATGTTCCAGAAGGCCATGTAAAAAAACATGCAGCACCAAACACATGTTCGTGCAGCTTGTGAAGTTGTGATACTGAACTGAATCTAATGTGGATATCATGTTTTGGGAGAAGCCAACATGTCTTTCACATCATAGCATCAGTATAGCTTGTACATTTTTGACTAAGTTAACATCAAATAAATTGGCACTGCTAAAATGCTAGTTTTAAGAGAAAAACAGGCCATTACTACTATCTACTTCACTCATAATAAATGTACACCTTACTTTACCTCAGCGACTACATTTGAAACAATTAGAGGCAAATCTCTCATCCAAAATACTAGTCTCCTTCTTCATGCCAGAGTCTGAGCTATCACTGACCTCCAGTACCTCCTTTAGCCACTACACATTCCAGAATGCAGCACATTTAAAATCCTCATTGTAGCTCAGTCATGCTCCACTGCCACATTGCATATTGCTGTCTTCGCTTTTTAAAGTACCAGTAGAGTCGAAAAACAAGTTGATTTTATATGCTTAATTGTGTTTCATTGTACCCATTAAACCATATCCAATTGTATTTACAATCCACAAAGTATGTGCAAATACTGTCTCAACATCACAAATTGTCACAAATTCCGTCAGCCATTTTGAATATTCCGCTTCGAACGTCTTCTGTAATTTCTGTAGATTGACGTCACTGTAGTAACACTTCTGCACTCTGACCATAGTATCAGATCAATCATATTGGAAATACGCAATCATTAGAGGGATGTGTTGTCTATAATTCATAATCCCTATACAAAACATGAACACATAGGTCTCTTTTTTATGCATTTTAAGTCTTAAATAAATAAATACATAAAAAGTCGGCTAACAATGTAGTCAATGTACTCGCACATTTCAGAGTGGCCTTTAACTGTGGGCAGCCTGAGGCACACCTGTGCAATGATCATGCTGTTTAATCAGCATCTTGATACTATATGTCACACCTGTGAGGTACTGTAAGGTAGATTATTTTGGCAAAGAAGAAATGCTCACCAATACAGATTTAGAAAGTTTTGTGAACAATATTTGAGAGGAATAGGTATGTTGTATATATTTAGATTTTTTTAGGTCAACTCTTGAAAAATGGGAGTAAAAGCAAAATTGTTGCGTTTATATTTTTGTTCAGTATATTACAACCACAGGTCGCCACCTTGTCGTGGTGAGAGCCTTGTGTGTTCCAATGAACCTAAGAGCGATGCCGTCGGGAGCCTCGGCTCCTGGTAGGTTCAACCATGGCGGTAAGGTCGAGGGGGAGGTTCCAGACGAAGCGCGATCCAAAAACCTCAACGGCGGAACTGGCGGTTAATGACGCGTCGCCCCCGGCAGTAAAGGCGGATGAAGGTTAAGGGTGCCTCACTGCCTACTGGGTGCACCGTGTGTGTTTGGCTACGAGAGTAAACCCCTAACGACAAATCTGTTGGGAAGACCCGCATCAGGCAGCCATCAACAGACCGGTGTGCTGGCAGTCTTCTGCAACTCCTTCCTGCAGAAGGTCGTCATGAGCTTTTCATGCCACTGGAAGACATAGGGGGGAGCTAAAGTAGTGAGGGTAGTGACTGCGCACCACTTCCTTCACTCTATTCTACTCCTTGCGCAGGCCTGCTCCAAACACCCCCACCCCCTTTCCCACCCCATGCCCTCCCCTCCATGTCCTGCGGCGATGGAGAAGGGTGGCAGATACAGGTCAGGATGTGACTGGGAGTATCTAGCCCAACTCTGCACGCAGGCGGCATGGGATAGACGGCCGGTGAGGTACGGGACGGAACAGCGTGACTCTTCGGCAGCGCCCCACGTGACTGAGCAGCCCCACCCTGCTCACCCTGAGATGGGAAGGGCCTAGAAAATGTGGCCTAAAAATGGTCTGTTCCTCCACTCCCGGGCAGCCTACCGCAGCTGTCGGGTCATCCCCCCATGCGATCGAAAACACAAGAATAAAACCCGACTGACACTCACACTAGCGACTTGGAACGTCCGTACGCTTTTGGATGTGCGTGATGATTCATCTCGTCCCCGCAGAAGAACAGCGTTGGTGAAACATGAACTGAAGAGGTATAACATCGACATTGCGGCCCTCAGCGAGACCCGCTTCCACGGGGAGGACTCCATAGCCGAGGTGGGAAAAGGATACACTTTCTTCTGCAAAGGGCTTCCGGAAGGCTCCCGTCGCCTCCATGGTGTAGGCTTCGTTGTGCGGACCTCCCTACTTCAGAAGCTTCCCGAATCTCCAGTTGGCATTAGCGAAAGGTTGATGACCTGGAGGATTCCCCTCACCAATAACCGTTACTGCACCCTCATCAGCGCCTATGCCCCAACACTGATTGCAGACCTTCAATGCAGGGAAGAGTTCTATTCCTCCCTGCACTCCGTCATCAGCAAAACACCACTCACTGACAAGCTCATCCTTCTAAGGGATTTTAACGCAAGAGTGGGCTCGGACAATGTACTGTGGAGGGAAGTGATGGGTCGGCACGGTGTGGGCAAGGTCAACAACAATGGTCTCCGTCTTCTCACTCTATGTTCTGAGCATCAACTGGTCATCACAAACACCTTGTTCCAACTGAAAAACAAGTACAAAACATCCTGGCAACACCCTCGCTCTAAACACTGGCATCTCCTAGAATACATCATCACCCGCCACGTGGGCAGGAAGGAGGTGCGCATCACTAGAGCCATGGGTGGAGCTGACTGTTGGACTGCAGGTGAGCCAGTACAGGCGTAATATGATCAAACTTTCTTGTTCTTGTCAAAAGTCTAGCAGCCGCATTTTGTACCAACTGTAATCTTTTAATGCTAGACATGGGGAGACCCGAAAATAATACGTTACAGTAATCGAGACGAGACGTAACAAACGCATGGATAATGATCTCGGCGTCTTTAGTGGACAAAATGGAGCGAATTTTAGCGATATTACGGAGATGAAAGAAGGCCGTTTTAGTAACGCTTTTAATGTGTGACTCAAAGGAGAGAGTTGGGTCGAAGATAATACCCAGATTTTTTACAGAGTCACCTTGTTTTATTATTTGGTTGTCAAATGTTAAAGTTGTATTATTAAATAGAGGTCGGTGTCTAGCAGGACCGATAATCAGCATTTCCGTTTTTTTGGCATTAAGTTGCAAAAAGTTAGCGGACATCCATTGTTTAATTTCATTAAGACACGCTTCCAACTGACTACAGTCCGGCGTGTTGGTCAGCTTTAGGGGCATGTAAAGTTGGGTGTCATCAGCATAACAGTGAAAGCTAATACCGTATTTGCGTATGACGTCACCTAGCGGCAGCATGTAGATGCTGAAGAGTACAGGGCCAAGGACCGAACCCTGGGGAACTCCACACGTTACCTTAACATAGTCCGAGGTCACACTGTTATAGGAGACATCAAGACTGGTTTGACAATAGTGCGCCAGGAATCTATGACCTGCTTCAGGCAAAACACAAGGCCCTTGCAGCTCACATATCAAACCCTCAATCTACCGTCCTGAAGGCTCAGCTCATCCGCCTCAGAAGTGAAACCCAGCGCACCCTCAGAGCCATGGAGAATGACTTGTGGACACAAAAGGCCTGCGAAATACAACATCACGCAGACACCAACAACTCTCATGCCTTCTACGACTCCATCAAGTCCATCTATGGCACACAGAGAAAGAAAATCACCCCAGTTAGATCAGCTGACGGCACCACTCTACAAGGACAAACAACAGATCCTGGACAGATGGGCTGAGCACTTCAGGGTACTGCTGAACACCACAAATCCTGTACAGACAGACATACTCTCTGACCTCCCATGCCTGCCCCCTGTAGACTCGCTGGACTCCTCTCCCAGCTTCTCAGAGGTACTCAAGGCCATAAAGGGTCTAAAAAACAACAAGAGCCCAGGCCTCGACGAGATCCCGGGAGAAATCTTGAAGCACGGTGGATATCTCCTGCAACGCAGAATGTACCAGCTGATCACTGCCATCTGGTCGTCTGAAGTCATCCCGCAAGATTGGAAGGATGCTAACATCATAACAATCTATAAGCGCAAAGGCGACAAAGCAGACTGCGGCAACAGCAGAGGTATCTCCCTACTATCCGCAGCTGGGAAGGTGCTAGCAAGGGTCATGTTACATCGAGTAGCAACTCATGTAACCGAAAACATCCTGCCCGAATCTCAATGCGGCTTTAGACGTGATCGGAGCACCGCAGACATGATCTTTGTTGCCAGACAGATACAGGAAAAATGCAGAGAACACCGCAAAGACTTGTACATGGCATTCATTGACCTGTCCAAGGCCTTCGATACAGTAAACCGGGACTTGCTGTGGGAAGTACTTGGAAAACTAGGTGTACCAGCAAAGTTCTGCAACCTACTGCAACAGCTACATGATGGCATGCAGGCCTGTGTGAGCAACGGCGGCCAACAATCCCCATTTTTCAGTGTGGATGTGGGGGTCAAGCAAGGGTGTGTCCTTGCCCCAACCATATTCAACATGTTCATTTCCACTGTCACCCTCCTGTCCCATAAACACCTGGACCCCACAGATGGGATTCAGATACAATACCGGCTGGATGGTAAGCTTTTTAACATCCGTCGTCTCCAAGCCAGCACGAAACTCACCACCCAGCATATTCTGGAACTACAGTATGCAGATGACTGCGCTGTACTTGCACACTCACCAGAGTCTCTCCAGCGTGCACTGAAGGTGGAAGCCTCCATCTACAGTGCCATTGGTCTTCAGATAAACACCAAGAAAACACAAATACTCGTGCAGGAATTTACTCCCCAGCCAAACACGCCAATCTTCACCCTTGACGGGCACCCATTAGCCACCGTCCCCCACTTCACCTACCTCGGTAGCACCCTGTCGCCAACCTGCACCATTGACGATGACGTCCAGGCCCGTATTGGCCTGGCCTCTGCTGCCTTTGGAAGGTTACGGTCCAGGGTTTTCCTGAACAGGAATCTAACCATCTCCACCAAGACACCCGTGTATAAGGCAGTCTGCCTCTCCACGCTGCTCTATAGTTCCGAAACCTGGACACCCTACCAGAGGCACGTCCAGAGTCTCGGGGGCCTTCCACATCCACTGCCTCCAAAGGATCCTAGGTCTGACCTGGGAAGACAGGGTGCCCTACACTGAAATTTATGACCGGACCAACACACCCAGCATCACAGCACTCCTTGGCCAAAAACACCTAAGATGGGTCGGACATGTGATCCGTATGCCAGCCCACCGCCTACCCCGTCAAATATTGTATGGCCAGCTTTCAGTCGGCCAAAGGTCTACCTTGGGGCAGAAAAAACGGTACAAGGACCACATTAAAACTCTCCTGAAAAAGTGTGACATCAAACCACCAGCACTGGAGTCCCTGGCTGCTGACCGCCAGACCTGGAGCTCTACCTGCCACCAGGGAATCACTCATCTACAGGAGAAGTTCACAGAGCGGGGAGCACAGCGGCGTGCACAAAGACACCAACGTGCCACAGCACCAGCGACCATCACCGCTGCCTTCCCCTGCCCCTCCTGTGACAAAGTCTGTGGATCAAGCATAGGCCTGGCTATGCACAGGCGAAAAGCACAATAACCAATCCAATACTTCGTTTGGAGCAACGTCATCATCGACATCGATGGACTGCCATAAGCAAGTAAAAAAAACAACCTCATAGGATCAAGAATCGAACAGGAAGAGACAGAATGCAGGGATCAAGCGACTTTCGGCAAGAGGTGATGCACACCCTGAACCAGTCACTAGTCAATCACAAGGCACAAGTAGGACAATAACCGTTCACTTTCATTGACATCTATGGGCAATTTAGAGTTTTCAATTAACTTAACATGCATGTTTTTGGACTGTGGGAGGCGCTGCAGTACCTGAATTGAAACCCCTTGCTGGGTACAAGAATGAAAATCCAGAGATATGCTAAACATATCCATCATACTGCCCTACTGTTCAAATAAAACACATAATAAGCATTATTAAAAATATCATTAAAATGATAAGTATTATTCAGAGTGAACAGAGCCAACGCCTAAATTAACTGTTGACGGTTCCCTTAAATGACATACTGTAAAGGGCTGTTAAATTTTGCAATTATGTTCTTAAAAATGTCAGAAAACAAATAATAAAAAAAAAAACTTACAATAAGAACTTTCTCCACGTCTTGTAGAGTCTCAGGATCGTTGCTCTGCACCTTTTGGGTTAAAGTCCTTAGAGCAAATGCTTTGTTTGGAATGTCAGGGTCACACGCCTCTAGTAACCAATCAGAAAATCCCTTCGAGGGATGTGAAGTTTGACTTGTCACAGAGTCCCCAAAGGATGCTGATTGTCTGGTAACAGAATTTTTGTGCGCGTGGTTGACAGAAAGAGTCTGTGATTCCTTTGTTTCTGTTTTCTTATTGGGCATGTAATTGTCCTTTGATGACATCCCACTGTCCTTGGAGCCTGAAGCATCAAGAGTAGAGAGGTTATCTGGACGGTAAGCACCCTGGGTAGCAATGACAGCTCTTAAGTTGGAGGCCAGCTCTTGGATGAATAGCTCTGGGTGTTTCTGGGATAGAGTTGCCAGTGGCTGGAGCAGCCTTGACATGGAGGAATAGACCTCCACGCTGAGCTGTATTGAAAAAGAAGATTATGTTAGGTACAGTGCACCTGAAAAGTATTCACAATGCTTCACTTTTTACACATTTTGTCAAGTTACTGCCTTATTTTCCAAAATTTTATAAATTTATTTTTTTCCTTAAAATTATACACACAATACCCCATAATCTATTCATCCATATTCCACAGCTTGTCCCTCTCAGGGCCACAGGGGGTGTAATGACAGTGTGAAGATTTTCTTTTATTGTGGAAATTTTTAGATATGTATTAAAAATAAAAAAAACAAGAATTCACATTTACATAAATATTTACAGCTTTTGCCATGAAGCTCAAAAGTAGGCTCATGAGAAAAATTGTTTCAACTGATCATCCATGATTTGGAAAGACACACACCTGTCTATATACAGGACTGTCTCAGAAAATTAGAATATTGTGATAAAGTCCTTTATTTTCTGTAATGCAACTAAAAACATGAAAATGTCATACATTATGGATTCATTACACATCAACTGAAATATTGCAAGCTTTTTATTATTTTAATATTGCCGATTATGGTATACAGCTTAAGAAAACTCAAAAATCCTATATCAAAAAATTTGAATATTTCCTCAGACCAAGTAAAAACTAAAGATTTATAACAGCAAAACAAAGTCAAACATTTGAAAATGTCAATTAATGCACTCAGTACTTGGTTGGGAATCCTTTTGCACGGATTACTGCATCAATACGGCGTGGCATGGAGGCAATCGGCCTGTGGCATTGCTGAGGTGTTATGGATGCCCAGGATGCTTCAATAGCGGCCTTCAGCTCATTTGTATTATTGGGCCTAGTGTCTTTCAGCTTCTTCTTCACAATAACCCACAAATTCTCTATGAGGTTCAGGTCAGGGAGTTGGCAGGCCAATGGAGGACAGTAATGCCATGGTCAGTACACCAGTTACTGGTGGTTTTGGCACCGTGGACAGGTGCCAGATCATGCTGGAAAATGAAATCATCATCTCCATAGAGCTTTTCAACAGATACAGCTTCAATAGCCGTATTACCATTGGTCGAGCCACTCCTGAACTCAAGACCAGTGGTCCCCAACCACCGGGCCGTGGCCCGGTACCGGGCGGTGGCCCGATTGGTATCGGGCCGCAGAAGAATTTTTTATTAAAAAAATAAATAAATAATTATTATTATTATTTTTTTTATTATTAATCAATATAAAAAACACAATATACACTTACAAATAGTGCACCAACCACAAAAAACTCCCTTTTTCATGACAAAGAAGAAAGAAAAAAAAAGGGCCCCCCCCCTCCCCCGGTCCGCGGATACAAAAATGTTGGGGACCACTGCTCTAGACAACGGAAGTTCCCTCAGTCAGCAATGGTTTGGGGAGCCATGTCAGCTGCTGGTTTTGGTCCACTGTGTTTCATCAAGTCCAGAGTCAATGCAGCTGTTTTAAAGCTCTATGGAGATGATGATTTAATTTTCCAGCATGATCTGGCACCTGCTCACAGTGTACTGGTGTACTGACCATGGCATTACTGTCCTCAATTGGCCTGCCAACTCTCCTGACCTCGCCACGCCGTATTGATGCAGTAATCCGTCCAAAAAGATTCCCAACAAAGTACTGAGTGCATTAATTGACATTTTCAAATGTTTGATTTTGTTTTGCTGTTATAAATCTTTTTTTTTACTTGGTCTGAGGAAATATTCTAATTTTTTGAGATAGGATTTTTGAGTTTTCTTAAGCTGTATGCCATAATCAGCAATATTAAAATAATAAAAGGCTTGCAATATTGCAGTTGATGTGTAATGAATCCAGAATGTATGGCATTTTCATGTTTTTAGTTGCATTACGGAAAATAAAGGACTTTATCACTATGTTATAATTTTCTGAGACAGTCCTGTATAAGAACTGACAGTGCATGACAGAGCACAAACCAAGAATGAAGTCAAATATACTGTCTGCCGACCTACGAGATAGGTTTGTCTCGAGGCGTAAATCTGGGTAAGGATACAAAAAAATGTTTGTTGCTTTGAAAGTCCCAAGGAGCACATCCATAAATGGAAGAAGTTTGGAACCACCATTGATCTTCCTAGAGATGGCTGGCCATCTAAATTGAGCGATAAGGTAAGAAGGAAGGGTCCTTGTCAGCGAGATGAAAAAGAACACGATTGAGAAGAGAGGAGAACCTTACTGAATGACAACCATCTCTGAAGCAATACAGCAATCAGGCCTATATGGTATAATGGCCAAACGGTAGCTATTCCTTTGTAAAAGTTTGCCAAAATTCACCAGACCAAGTGTAAATGTTGTTTATCTGTGATGGCCCTGCAATGACGGAGCGACTTGTCCAGGGTGTACCCCTTCTTCTGCCTAAATGCAGCTGAGATAGGTTCCAGCATCCCCCATGACCCCGTAAGGGACAAGCAGTATGAAATGGACAGATGGATGGACTCTCAGACCATGAGAAACAAAACTATCTGTTTTTTATAAAACTTATATCATTTAATTAATTTTTTTTAGTTTTGTTGTAAATCAGATAACTTTAAATTTATAGTATTCAAATGCTACATACAATTTGAGCAAAAATAAAGTGGAGAGTGCAAAATAACTAAACAAAAGCAAAAACTACAGTTGGCTACCATTTAAATCACTTGGGTTTGCCGTCAAAGGCTTCATTTAGGGACGTAATCCTTGAGTTTGTAAAAAAAATACAAAAAAAATATCAAATAATTATTTTCTAAAATTAATAATGAAAAAAGACCTAAAACCTTTAGTTTTGTTTATATATATATACTAATTAGGGGTGTGGGAAAAAATTGATTCGAATACGAATCGCGATGCTCACGTTGTGTGACTCAGAATCGATTGTCTTTTTTTTTTTACATCGATTTTTTATTTTTATTTTATTTTTATTTTTTTTATCAATCCAACAAAACAATACACAGCAATACCATAACAATGCAATCCAATTCCAAAACGAAACCTGACCCAGCAACACTCAGAACTGCAATAAACAGAGCAATTGAAAGGACACACAAACACAACACAGAACTAACCAAAAGTAGTGAAACAAAAATGAATATTATCAACAGTATCAATATTAGTTATAATTTCAGCATAGCAGTGATTAAAAATCCCTCACTGACATTATCATTAGACATTTATAAAAATAATAATAAAAGAACAATAGTGTCACAGTGGCTTACACTCGCATCGCATCTCATAAGCTTGACAACACACTGTGTCCAATATTTTCACAAAGATAAAATAAGTCGTATTTTTGGTTTGTTTAATAGTTAAAACAAATTTACATTATTGCAATCAGTTGATAAAACATTGTCCTTTACAATTATAAAAGCTTTTTTTTACTCTGCTAGCATGTCAGCAGACTGCGGTAGATCCTGCGGAAATCCTATGTATTGTATGAATACAGAATCGTTTTGAATCGGAAAACTATTGTTTTTGAACCGAGAACCGCTTTGAATCGAAAAAAATCGATATATAATCGAATCGCGACCCCAAGAATCGATATTGAATCGAATCATGGGACACCCAAAGCTTCGCAGCCCTAATACTATGTTTTGATAGAATGCTTGGATCAATCACGCATACTTTACATTGAAGCTTTAGCAGTTAGCATGGCTTATTGTGTCGTCCTGCTTGGTATGCAGCATGCTTAGCCATTCCTCGTCCTCGAGTTCTGCAGTGAGAATAGTGTCTACATTTTTTTTTTAAAGTTTGTTTTCCTCCACGGAGGCTGATAATTAGTAATAGAAGTGGCTCTGCACTGTAGCTGGATATTAGCCACGTTGAGAGAACGGGTTGCCTAGAACTTGCTCTCAAATTATTGCCAGTGTTCTGGTAATACATCCCGCACTCACCTGGAATTCATGCACTCTTCATGAGTGTAACAACAAATCTGAAAATGTAATTGTGTCTCCCTGAGCATGCATCATTTTTGAAGCAATTTTATGTAAGTACAATCTTTAGTCATGTATATACTGGGACACAGCTGCGGTAAAGATCGGAACATTTTATACATTTTTCCCTGTGACTGACATGGATAAGGTAAATATAGAATTGAGTACCTGTGGTTCAGATAACAGAGTAGCCACCAGTCCCATCCCCATAGTCAGTGTTTGGCTCTCTATTGGGTTTCCAATACTGAGACTGCGAGTCTGATCCAGACCAATGCAAGACCTCTCAAGCAGGGATACAATAAAGCCAACTACCTGGAGAAAAAAACATTGACACATTGACAAAGAAATACAGTAACTAGCCTTTTCGTACAAGACAACTAACCTCTTAAATGTGTCACGTGACACTATACAAACCTGTATGTTTTTTTTCAACAGCACAGTATGCTGCAAGGTCTCCACCATTATTGCCAGCACCTGAAGCAAAGCTAGCGTGGAGGCTTGCCTTGCAACGCAGCCCTGCTGCTCCACATCCAGGAGCGTCATGGCTGATATGTTTAACTGATGTCCATCTTTCTCCTCTTCTTCTGCCGCTTCTGTTGTCCACCTAGTTAACTCCTGAACAGAACACCACCTCTTATAAACAGTGATTTTAAAACAGCAAGAGTATTTTTAAAATACATTCCAAGTTTTGCGAAATCCTGACAAGGACAACATTAAATTTAATGAAAACATTTTGACAAAGGTCAGATATGTTCATTATAAACAGACTTTATATATTCACCCGTAACGATTTTAAAGCTAATAAACAGAATGATATTACTAGTGTGTAAAGTCTATTGACACCAGAGCTATTCAACTGTCGGACCTGGGACCAAATTCGGCCAGTGTATGACATCAGTTCAGTTCAAAACTTGGGAGATTTTTGCAGCAAATTCCTAAAAACAGAGTGCTCCTGTTATATAAACGAACTTGGACTACTTGTAACACAATGGCAGGTCCTTGCATTTCAATTGTAATCTTTCTAACAAACATAGAACACTGGGGTCGAACGTTCGGATTTACATACCTGAGGTGTTCCGAAAGGCACCATTTTAAGTCTTCTCCTTTTAAGCAGTTACATTTTTTTCTGGTAATCTAATTTATGTAACTAAAATGTTGCTGTAGCTTGTTACTTCAGATGCAGCCAGTCGTCATTTGTTGAAGTTCCTCAGGTTCTCTCTTTTTCATTATTTGGGCTTTTCAACTGGTGTCCCACGAGTTCAACTCAAAAACACTTAAATTTTTGCAGCAGATTCTTAACGACAAGTGTTGTCACAGGGATGATCTTTGACTACCTGGCAGAAGACCATAGAGCAGAGTGCTCCTGTAACTGACAAAATAAATAAACCAAAATCAAATGTCTCCTGTAGAGGACGTTGGTGGACGTAGTGAGGGGGGAAGTCCTGCCTCCTGGTCTATAGCTTTCTAGAAATGTGTCCCCTAAAACAATTTAGTTGAATATTATAATAATAATAATAATAATAATGGATTAGATTTTATATGCCTAATTTGCACTATTTAATTGGTTTGTCCTTGATTTAGGGCCCTCAAATGACAATTTAAGGTGGTATTTAAAAAATGTATAATTAAACATACAAACAAATACCAAGAGTTGGATTTATAAAAAAAAATTAAAAAAGAAAATCTTTATTGCTCACCTGTAACAAGTCCAGGAAGAAGTCTCCAGGCACATCACTATCTTTGAGTTGAGCCAACAGGTCTGTTAGACACTCCAACCTCCATTGCTCTCCAGACAGCTTCTCATACAAAGCATTATCTTCATCGCTGACCAAACAAAGAAAAACTATTGTTTAAGATTTCTATCAAGGTTTTTTTGCAAAGCAATGCTTTAGAGTGGGTCCAACACCTGCAGTCATCTCTGCAACTAAGTTGGACTCCACCACAGCTGCCAGGGGTGAAACTAAAACCAGCTGCTACTTCAGCATGCGCCTGAAGACCTGAGAGTTGCCTGAGTACTGATAGTGCTGTGGAGCTCTCAATGTGGCTGAGATACCACAGCAAAATATCCTGACATGGCACTCTGTAGAGAAAAAACAAGACATGTTTAATGAATGCATTTTACCACAAATGACTGAAGAGACAAAAAGTACCGTAGGTTGGAGACGTTCTGCTTGGTGAAACAGAAGAGAGTGAAGACAACAGGTAGAACTTCTTCTAACGCTTTGAGGAGGGTTGACGGCATGTTGCCCACCACCCAGATCTGACCATAAAAAAAGACATACAAAAACTACTTGGTTTAACTCCAACTAAAACAGTAACACATATAAAACACGTTTTTTCTTCTAAAGGGCATGTTTCTGGATGTTTGATCAACATACTAATGTGAAAGGTATTTTTGCTTAAATTAGGGCTGTGAAAAATAACAGATTAACTAATGTGATTAATCACAAAAAATTGCTGCATGGTTCATGTGTATGCGCAAATTAATCACGCAATATATTTTGACCCCACATACTTCATGCTTACCTGAAAGGCGGCATGGGTTGTTATGCCTTCAGTGATCAAATCAATGGATAAGTTGAGTGAGGAGACTGACTGGTGTGCTCCTGGATAATTTCACTTCAAAATAAATCCCAACCGGACTTTAAATAATACAGTTACCTAGTTTTGAACAAATAAAGTATGTTAATCTAAACAAAACAAAAAAATACCAATAACTATTTGTCATTCTAGCAATAAAATTGTCAAACAACTGTGGTCTTTTTTCAGGTGAGTTAAAATTATGTATGCAACTAATTTGCTGTGATTAATCACAATTAATCCAAATTCAAAAGTGTGATTGATCACATAAAAAAGTATTATTATTCAATCTATATAGACATTGCATACCTTGTTGATGTCCTCCACACATTGCATCAGCTCCCATTCCTCCACAACAATTTGGCAGGTAACATCTGAAAAACACAAAGGCGCCACTCTTCAGTTCTATTGTCATCTGACTTCTTAAACAAACAACTCCATTCTATTTTTATGAAGAATGCGCCCCAGTAGGAGATGTATGTGGTCTAGTGTGGTACAGCAACCCTAGGGAACTTGGATTTCCTTTCTTCTAAAAATGAATAGGCATAGTTGAAGCAAAAATGTATCTATCAGAAAAACATCAACCAATTATGAAGTAGGGCTGGGCGTTATATCGATTTACTCGATATATCGCGGGTTTGTCTCTGTGCGATATAAAAAATGACAATATCGTGATATTCAAGTACACGTTCTCACGCAGTTGCTTTTAGCTGCTGGCATGACACTACAGGCTCTTCCCACTCTTTCTTGTCTCTCCTCACAGACAGCAAGCGCACCTTCTTACATACGTATACGCCCTCGTGGAGCAGAGAGGTAGCAGCATGGGTAACGTTAGCTGTGGTGCGAGTGGTAATACGAGAGAAAGAGGGTGCGAATCTGGAAACAAATAAAGGAAGAAATAATTCCCAAGAAAAACAGCAGGGGGTCCATCGTCTGGTGGTGGTTTGGCTCCAAGTGGGAATATGTGGAACAGACAACCAACCGTATTTTGTAAAGTGTGGGGCAAAAGCATTGCTACAAAAAGTAGCATTACTGCTAATATGTAGCATCCTTTGAAAAGTCACCGGCTAGAGAATGAGGAGTGCTTACTCCGCATATCAACATCTCCATTCGGCTCCATTCGGGGCCACACCAACAAAATGTCGAGGCAACCATTTCCACATCAACACTGTGTAAAAAAAAATAGTCTAAAACATAAGGAGATAACGTCCGCAGTAACCAACCACATAGCGATGTGATTTCCTATTATGCAGCTCATTTTTATTTGACAGTTATTGAAATATCTTGTGTGTCATCATGCACAAAAGTGCACTTTATTTGTTTTAAACTATTGTAGTGGCGTTCCGTACAAAAAGGGCACTTTAATTTAGTGTTGTTTTGATACGTCATCTTAGTGACATCATGCACAAAAGTGTACTAATAGCTTGCTTTAAAATGTCTCTGACAATCTTGCACTTTCTGTTTTGAAATGGTATGAATGTTTGTGCCACTGCTTAATAACTGTTTTATAAATACAGTTTTGGTCAATTGACTTAGTTGTGATCTCCCTCTCTGCATGAAAGTTTAAAATGAGCATATATCAATGCAGTATGAACAAGAATGTTTTAATGTACACACACAGAATCCCCATACTGGTGTGCATATATGCATCAACTGTTAATTCAAGGCTAAGGCAAAATATTGAGATATTGCATATCGTAATATGGCCTAAAAATATCAAGATATTAAAAAAGGCCATACCGCCCAGCCCTATTATGAAGTATTTACAGTTGTACTCCTTGTACATAACATAATCACAAAATCAGTGATTATTAAACTGCGGTACGGGTGGTACACTGGCTCGATCTCGTGGTACACCAAAGAATGACCTAATTAAACATTCTAAAAACAGTTTTATCTTCCTATATTCAAACATTTGACTTGTATTTAATGAGTACTTGGGCCTATTCCAGTATTGTATTTTACTGATAGTCATTACGGTGCTAATTACAACTAGTGTTTTCTGAGGTAGTACTTAGTGAAAAAAGGTTGAGAACCACTGCACTAAATTAATACCTCATGAGTCATAGAAGGAACTATTATAACTAAAATTCTGCAAACTTGGACATTTGGAGAACAACATCGGTTTGTTTCATGCAGTCAAAATGGAAATTTATTTTGTAGTCCATTTTTCTACTAAATACTTGTTTTCTTGAGTTATTTCAAATTTCATGTCACAAAGTGACCAACCCAAACCACCAACTACTGGGATGAAATAATGCAAATCCGAGAGAAATACATTAATTTCCTCGCAAAAATATTTTGTTGTACACAGTGTAAGGATCCTGAATTGAGTAGAAGATATTGCACATACAAATGTGTTGTGATGGTGACTAACCAGCAGCAGTGATGCATCGATGGAGAGGACTCAACAGAGGAACCAAAAAGTACGGATGAGCAAAAGTGGGCTTCTCTTGCAACAAGTACAGAACCGTCCTAGTAGCGACTCGCTGGAACTGCTGGGCTGTAAGCTTGTCTTTAAGGTGCAGGAGATCCAGGATCTGCACCAACACACATCAATTAAATACAAAAAATTAGACCCAAAGATGATAATTAACTTAAATATGAGAATTGGCCCAAAACTATGACTCCCAGACTAAATGAAACATGATTTTAATTACATAATGCTAGCTTCAAATGCTTGCGCGTGTCACTGACCTGAGAACAGATTTGCCTATAGTAAGTGTCTGCTGATGTGGACTGCTGGGGGCATGCTGCAAGGATCCTGGCTATACCGTCACATTTTCTCCAGTCTGACTCACCCCCTTAAGGACATGGGAAGTATCACAGTGAAGATAAGAGACAATGTATGTCATCATCACCGAGTACCACACTTGCTCACCTGTTCCTCCCTCCAGGATGGCCCTAATGACAGCCCGAACCCCATTTGGTTGCATCAGACGCTCAGAGAGCAAATGACCACATAGTCGCCTTAGCCAGTTCGGAGTTCTTCTGTCTTTGGAACCACTGGAGCTTCCTACTGTCCCAGACTGTTGGGAAGAATTACAATATTTAACATTACATGGCAAACATAAACAATTAACAAAATAACACATCCTACTGTTTTCACTTTGTTTAACAAAAACATTATGAAACATTTTCCAGGTTCACACCCAGCAAGAATTTGGATTTCAACAGTTTCCACACAATGTACGAGCATCAGCGCATTAGTTTGGATTTCTGTTTGTGTTGATTTGTGCTGTGCTTGGCTGTGATATGATCTCAAAATAAGCCAGAATTACAAGACTAGTAATACTCAGGGATTGGGAACCTGTGGATGACTGCATCCGTCTCGCATATAGCGCCTTAATGCAGTATAAACCATAAATCCTTTCTTTACCATTTGATTGACTATGGGGCCAGGGCGTAGAGGGAGACACCAATCACTATCCAAAGAAAAAAAATATATATATATTTTTTTTCAAATGTACATTCATGTGTTTTTGTGTGTATATATATATATATATATATATATATATATATATATATATATATATATGTATACACACATACAACAACTTTTTATAATATAACAAACAAGGTACAGATAGTAAACACACCCATAAACAAATAAACAACTTTACATAGTGCAGCATAAATCTCTCCACTCAGAAGTGTCTCTTTCAACTGTTCTAAGGTCAACAAGTAATTCTTGTTTAAGTTATGTTTGATTATTAAATCAAATAAACTGTATCTTTAAAAAAAATCTACCTGACATCAGTCATCAGCTGTTCTCTTTTGTTCTTATAATCACAAAGATTTAGATATCTTACTTACACCCTGAAGCTCCACTTGAGATTACAATCTCTTCATTCCTGATTGTATTAGTTATTATCATGTTAAAATGAAAGTTTTTGTTTAAAAAAGTAATAGCATGCTAATATACAGTATATTTCACTCATTTATGACTTCACCTAAGCTCTCTCCACCTTTCATTAATTCAACTGCCTCACTATTTTATGCACTGTTATTCTACAGTAATTTAAGACATACTTTTACATCATATCTAATGCTGATAAATGGTCAAGTAAAATTAGGTGTTGTATTAATGTTGTAGTGTAACCGTTACACTGATTGACTCTACTCTTTTTTAAATAACATAAGTCCTGCAGTTGTTTCACTCTTTTTTTTTGGTGTTGGCATATTGCTACCTGGAAAATGATAAAATTCCATGGTAACACTGACAAAGTCAGCAATTTAATTATGGACAAGTTACTATGCCAAAATTAAGATGATTTAACTCAAAAGACATGGTTTGAATACAAACAATTGGCAAGACGTTATGAACAAGCAATGTCCAAGGCAACATTCCCAAGACCGCCTGCTAGTGTCGCCCTCAAAGCCTGTTATTTTCCGTCTTTCTCTCACTGCTGTGAAGGAAGAGGCCAGTCAGTTACATGATGTGGTGTGGCGCTGTCAAATAAAAGCATGTTTACCTCCGCGGTATGTATTTTTTTTGGAGGAACAAATGAGTCTTTCTCCAATATGGGGGTGAGGGTACAAATGGACAGATGATTTGCCTTTGTGGATAAAGCAGGTTCTGTGGTGTTTCTAATATGCAATGATATTTCCTCAATGAAACGGTCCGTTGTGAAGCAGCACTTCGACTCATGCCGCATTAAAAAGGTAAGGTTTTATTTGTTATTGGTTCATTTTAGATAAAGTATTTCTAAAGGAAAAATGTTGACTTATACCTTAATAGTTTGTCTTAAAAATGCATGCATGTAAATTGTATTCAGTGTTACGAAATATATTGCTCTCATGGAAATGCATTTTAAAAATATAAGGGTTTCATTGCTCTCTAATTCAAAAAGCTTCCTGGCCCCTGCTCTGAAGAATGAGTAAAAATGGCAATGTCGATTGTCATTTATAAATGAAATTGAGAAATAATAGTGTATTGTTATACCTATGGGCAGCACGGTGGAACAGGGGTTGGTGTGTGTGCCTCACAATACAAAGGTCCTGGCTTCGATCCTGGACTCGGGTTCTCCCTGTGACTGGGTTAGTTCCCTCCGGGTACTCCGTTTTTCAAAAAACATGCACCTGGGAATAGGTTGATTGTCAACACTAAATTGGCTCTAGTGTGTGAATGTGTGAATGTTGTCTGTCTATCTGTGTTGGCCCTGTGACGAGGTGGCGACTTGTCCAGGGTGTACCCCGCCCTCTGCCTGAATGCAGCAGAGATAGGTTCCAGCCCCCCCTCCGCGATCCCCAACGAGACAAGCGGTAGAAAATGGATAGATGGATGGATGGATGGATGGATGGATGGATGGATGGATGTTATACCTTGGACTGCAAGATTAATTGATTAAATTTGATTAACCGTTTGAGTGCAATTAATAAAAATGTATCAAATCCACTCCTCTCTGAGCTGCCACCTTACCGTGGTAGAGGAGTTTGCGTGTCCCAATGATCCTAGGAGCTATGTTGTCTGGGGGCTTTAAGCCCCCTGGTAGGGTCTCCCAAGGCAAACTGGTCCTAGGTGAGGGACCAGACAAAGAGCAGCTCGAAAACCTCTATGAAAAGTAAAAACAAAGGACCCAGATTTCCCTCGCCCGGGCGCGGGTCACCGGGGTCCCCCTCTGGAGCCAGGCCCGGAGGTGGGGCACGATGGCGAGCGCCTGGTGGCCGGGCCTGTACCCATGGGGCCCGGCCGGGCACAGCCCGAAGAGGCAACGTGGGTCCCCCCTCCAATGGGCTCAACACCCATAGCAGGGGCCATAGAGGTCGGGTGCAATGTGAGCTGGGCGGCAGCCGGAGGCAGGGCACTTGGCGGTCCGATCCTCGGCTACATAAGCTCGCTCTTGGGACGTGGAAAGTCACCTCAGTGGGGGGAAAGGAGCCTGAGCTAGTGCGCGAAGTAGAGAAATTCCGGCTGGAAGTAGTCGGACTCACTTCGACGCACAGCAAGGGCTCTGGAACACCTTCTCTTGAAAGGGGCTGGAGTCTCTTTCACTCTGGCGTGGCCGGCAGTGAGAGGCGACGGGCTGGGGTGGCAATTCTGGTTTCCCCCCGGCTTAAAGCCTGCACGTTGGAGTTCAACCCAGTGGACGAAAGGATAGCCTCCCTCCGCCTTCGGGTGGGGGGACGGGTCCTGACTGTTGTTTGCGCTTACGCACCAAACAACAGTTCAGAGTACCCACCCTTTTTGGGTACACTCGAGGGAGTACTGGAGAGTGCTCCCCCGGGTGATTCCCTTGTTCTGCTGGGGGACTTCAACGCGCATGTTGGTAACGACAGTGAAACCTGGAGAGGTGTGATTGGGAAGAATGGTCGCCCGGATCTGAACCCGAGTGGTGTTTTGTTATTGGACTTCTGTGCTCGTCACAGTTTGTCCATAACAAACACCATGTTCAAACATAAGGGTGTCCATATGTGCACTTGGCACCAGGACACCCTAGGCCGCAGTTCCATGATCGACTTTGTAGTTGTGTCATCGGATTTGCGGCCTCATGTTTTGGACACTCGGGTAAAGAGAGGGGCGGAGCTTTCTACCGATCACCACCTGGTGGTGAGTTGGCTGCGATGGTGGGGGAGGATGCCGGACAGACCTGGCAGGCCCAAACGCATTGTGAGGGTTTGCTGGGAACGTCTGGCAGAGTCTCCTGTCAGAGAAAGTTTCAATTCCCACCTCCGGAGGAACTTTGAAGATGTCACGAGGGAGGTGCTGGACATTGAGTCCGAGTGGACCATGTTCCTCACCTCTATTGTCGAGGCGGCTGATCGGAGCTGTGGCCGCAAGGTAGTTGGTGCTTGTCGTGGCGGTAATCCTAGAACCCGCTGGTGGACACCAGCGGTGAGGGATGCCGTCAAGCTGAAGAAGGAGTCCTACCGGGTTCTTTTGGCTCATAGGACTCCAGAGGCAGTGGACAGGTACCGACAGGCCAAGCGGTGTGCAGCTTTGGCGGTCACAGAGGCAAAAACTCGGACATGGGAAGAGTTTGGGGAAGCCATGGAAAATGACTTCCGGACGGCTTCGAAGCGATTCTGGACCACCATCCGCCGCCTCAGGAAGGGGAAGCAGTGCACTGTCAACACCGTGTATGGTGCGGATGGTGTTCTGCTGACCTCAACTGCGGATGTTGTGGATAGGTGGAGGGAATACTTCGAAGACCTCCTCAATCCCACCAACACGTCTTCCTATGAGGAAGCAGTGCCTGGGGAATCTGTGGTGGACTCACCTATTTCTGGGGCTGAGGTTGCTGAGGTAGTTAAAAAGCTCCTCGGTGGCAAGGCCCCAGGGGTGGATGAGATCCGCCCGGAGTTCCTTAAGGCTCTGGATGCTGTGGGGCTGTCTTGGTTGGCAAGACTCTGCAGCATCGCGTGGACATCGGGGGCGGTACCTCTGGATTGGCAGACCGGGGTGGTGGTCCCTCTCTTTAAGAAGGGGGACCGGAGGGTGTGTTCCAACTATCGTGGGATCACACTCCTCAGCCTTCCCGGTAAGGTTTATTCAGGTGTACTGGAGAGGAGACTACGCCGGATAGTCGAACCTCGGATTCAGGAGGAACAGTGTGGTTTTCGTCCTGGTCATGGAACTGTGGACCAGCTCTATACTCTCGGCAGGGTTCTTGAGGGTGCATGGGAGTTTGCCCAACCAGTCTACATGTGCTTTGTGGACTTGGAGAAGGCATTCGACCGTGTCCCTCGGGAAGTCCTGTGGGGAGTGCTCAGAGAGTATGGGGTATCGGACTGTCTTATTATGGCAGTCCGATCCCTGTACGATCAGTGTCAGAGCTTGGTCCGCATTGCTGGCAGTAAGTCGGACACGTTTCCAGTGAGGGTTGGACTCCGCCAAGGTTGCCCTTTGTCACCGATTCTGTTCATAACTTTCATGGACAGAATTTCTAGGCGCAGTCAAAGCATTGAGGGGTTCCGGTTTGGTGGCCGCGGGATTAGGTCTCTGCTTTTTGCAGACGATGTGGTCCTGTTGGCTTCATCTGGCCGGGATTTTCAGCTCTCACTGGATCGGTTCGCAGCCGAGTGTGAAGCGGCCGGAATGAGAATCAGCACCTCCAAATCCGAGTCCATGGTTCTCTCCCGGAAAAGGGTGGAGTGCCATCTCCGGGTTGGGGAGGAGACCCTGCCCCAAGTGGAGGAGTTCAAGTACCTAGGAGTCTTGTTCACGAGTGGGGGAAGAGTGGATCGTGAGATCGACAGGCGGATCGGTGCGGCGTCTTCAGTAATGCGGACGTTGTACCGATCCGTTGTGGTGAAGAAGGAGCTGAGCCGGAAGGCAAAGCTTTCAATTTACCGGTCGATCTACGTTCCCATCCTCACCTATGGTCATGAGCTTTGGGTCATGACCGAAAGGATAAGATCACGGGTACAAGCGGCCGAAATGAGTTTCCTCCGCCGTGTGGCGGGGCTCTCCTTTAGAGATAGGGTGAGAAGCTCTGTCATCCGGGAGGAACTCAAAGTAAATCCGCTGCTCCTCCACATCGAGAGGAGCCAGATGAGGTGGTTCGGACATCTGGTCAGGATGCCACCCGAAGGCCTCCCGAGGGAGGTGTTTAGGGCACGTCCAACCGGTAGGAGGCCACGGAGAAGACCCAGGACACGTTGGGAAGACTATGTCTGCCGGCTGGCCTTGGAACGCCTCGGGATCCCCCGGGAAGAGCTAGACGAAGTGGCTGGGGAGAGGGAAGTCTGGGCTTCCCTGCTTAGGCTGCTGCCCCCGCGACCCGACCTCGGATAAGCGGAAGAAGATGGATGGATGGATGGTATCAAATCCAGACTGAAAACTTAAATATATGGACAGTTTCTGCATGGCCACTTCAATAGAGCGCACGAGAGCAGTTGTGTGTGGGGTCTGTGATATGAGAGGCAGCAAACAGCAGAGATTTTTTGGTATTTTTATCAATGCACATATTTTGTGCAATTTCATTGTTGATGATGTGCATTTATTAGAAAAAAAGAATGAAAATTATGGAAGCAGAAAAATTGTTATTGTAACCATTTTTACAAAAACACACATTGAGATTTTAAAGTGTATTTTATGTGATTACTGACTTAGAAGTGGGTGAAAGAATTGAATTTTAGATGGATTTCAATTCGGACATGGCCAATTATAGAATCAATTAGTAAACGTCAATAATAAATGTATTTATTGTAAATAAAGTACTGCCAACATTTCTAAAATTTGTCTAACTGCAGCGAGCCACCTCAGAGAGATTCGACCAGCTCCTTTAATATAGGGCACTTGTGTTCCAGTTTTGCACACATTTCCAATATTTTCATAAATGTGGTGGGAATTAATTTAACTGTTTGTTATTAAAAATACACTGTTTTTGAAAGTTGCATGTGACAAATGCTTATTTAGTGAAACCAAAAGAAATGTAAAACTGCATCAATGTAGGGGCGGTATAGCTCAGTTGGTAAAGTGGCCGTGCCAGCAACTTGAGGGTTCCAGGTTTGATTCCCGCTCCTGCCATCCCAGTCACTGCCGTTGTGTCCTCGGACAAAACACTTTACCCACCTGCTCCAAGTGCCACCAACACTGGTTTAAATGTAACTTAGATATTGGGTTTCACTATGTAAAGCGCTTTGAGTCACTAGAGAAAAGCGCTATATAAATATAATTCACTTCACATAAATTAAAAATGCAAATTAATCGATAGATTACTGTGTTACTAAAATAATCAATAGCTGCAGCCCTAGTTACATTATAACCCTTTGAAGACAAAACCAAAAATGACATACAGTAAACACAAATACACTGTATATTGCATAGCTAATTCAGGGAAAAACAGAATTGAAATAAGTACAAAAAGTTGTACTTGCAAAAGTGAAATTATAATATTCAACCTTAAGACCAGATTGAAATAGTTAATGAAATAACTACTATTACCAAATATATCCCGCGAAACGGTCATTTTCACAGGATATTACCCAGGTTGTGTTGTTTTATTGAACACTAGAACTGAAATTTCTGTTTATCGACATAACTATTTAATAGGAACAGGCAATTTGTATCTCACAAACAAAACCTCTGCAATACAGGCATAAAATGTCACTGAGGTCATGACTTATATCAGACACACCTACCTGTGTGTTTCCACCTTGTAATATGAGGAGTTCTTTGATTACAACTGGCTGATAGACTTTCCCCAAAAGACATTTTAAAGTCTCCTGGCAGTTTCTGCGTTCTTCCTCTTCATTGAGCTCCTATAATCAGAAAAACTTGAATCACATGCACATGGACAATTTGACAATAATTATGAAATGATTTAACTGAGGGCCTTGAAACTATTTCTGAATTTTAAGATAAAAATGTGACCGACTGCAGTACTGAGTAAAGTGTAATATAAAGTAATAAAACAAGTTGAAAATGAGGATGTACTACCTTAACATCCTTTGTGGGGCTCCCCTCAGACAGCTGTGGCTGGTAACCAAGCTGACAGAGCGCTGCTATCACATCTCCAAGGTGCCGGGTGAAAATCAGTGTAGCGAGAGATGACTGCTCAGCACATTGCAACAAGACTTTTGTCGTGGTCAGGAGCCGGCGTTGCGCCACGGTAGCTGTTTGAGGGCATATCATTTTCTCCAGCATTGCACCAAATGCTGACCTGTGACCCAGAGGTACGCCTACTCCGGGAACCAAGTACGGGCAGAGCCCTAAAGAAACCACAAACTGAAGAACTGCGCCAAGTGTTTTCTGCTGGGTGACACTGAGCACATCTGGGGGTAAGGGTGGCGCCATCTCAGGGGTGTGTAGTTTGGTGGCAGGGGTAGAATCTGTCCGATTGAAAAGCTCAAGTTCAGCAGAAAGGTGGCGTGCTAGGGTGAGAAGCAACAGGAGACACTCTTGGACAAAGCACCACATCACATCCTCTGTGTCATTGAAGAACCATCTTTCCCCGGCCAGCACCTCCTCTCTAAAACGCCTCACATCCGTTAAGCTGCTGTCCCTGTGCAGACGCTCCAAGAGAGCATCTCTGTTGGCCAGCAGTGCTGCTTGAAGCACCTCTTCCTTCGACAACTTTGCATCAAGCCCCGATGCCTCTGCACAAAAAAGTCCTTCATTACACATTATATACAGTATTCCCAACTAAGTGTAACAGTGCTCCAACCAGCAGCCACACATCCCCAATGATGGAGAGTTAAGTGGAGCAGCACTGGTCAAGGAGCTAAAAGCCCTGGGCTGTTAACTCATTGTCCGGTGCAGCTTTTAAGGATTCAGGGGGCGAGGCTTACAAAACATTCTATTACCACAGCCTCACTAGATGGCGTGCATTACATAAACAGCATGTCAACACAGAAACAATTGATTAAAGCAGTGTTTTTCAACTTTTTAACCAAGGCACATTTTTTGCGTTGAAACTATCCTAAGGCACACCACCAGCAGAAATCATTAAAAAACAAAACTCAGTTGACAGTAAAAAGTTGTTGTCGCAATTGTTGCATATGACTTTAAACCATGATCAACCATGCATCAATATAGCTCTTGCCTCAAAGTAGGTATACTGTCACGACCTGTCACATCACGCCGTGACTTATTTTGAGTTTTTTGCTGTTTTCCTGCGTGTAGTGTTTTACTTCTGGTCTTGCGCTCCTATTTTGGTGGCCATTTGTCTTTTTTTTTAACAGTAGCAGTTTAATGTCTTCCTTTGAGCAATATTTCTCGTATCTACTTTGTTTAAGCAATCAAGAATATTTCAGTTACTCTTATCCTTCTTTGTGGAACACTGTTGATTGTCATGTTCGAATGTACATTGTGGACACCATCTTTGCTCCACAGCAAGTCTTTGCTGTCGTCCAGCATTCTGTTTTTGTATACTTTGTAGCCAGTTCGGGTTTAGTTTCATTCTGCATAGCCTTTCCTAAGCTTCTGTGCCTTTTCTTAGGGGCACTTTTGTTTATTTTTGGTTTAAGAATTAGAAACCTTTTTACGTGCATGCTTCCTCCCGCTGTTTCCGACATCTACAAAGCAATTAGCTACCGGTTGCCACCTACTGATATGGAAGAGTATTACACGGTTACTCTGCCAAGCTGTACACAGCACCGACACTCAACAACAACACATAATTTGCAGACTATAATTACTGGTTTGCAAAAAAGTTTTTTAACCTCAATAGGTGAAATTAGATAATCTCCCACGGCACACCAGATTATTTCTCACGGCACATCAGTGTGGCACAGTGGTTAAAAAACACTGGATTAAAGCCTGATTTACTAATTAAGGTCAAATTAAGGCTGCAACACCACTCATGTTACACTTTATCAAATAGAGAAGGAACTGTGTTACCCTTATAAAGTGTTGTTGGGATATATTATGTTGGGATATAATTAAGATAATGAAGGATGAAGTGATTAAGAAATGTTTAGTATAGATATGATTAGAATAGGCCGTGCAACTAATCATATCCTCTTAGTTCCATTTAGACTAAGACTTAGACTAAGACAAACTTTAATGATCCACAAGTGAAATTGTTCAAAACAGTAGCTCAGTTACAATGATGGAGAGTGTAAGGATGGAAATGACAATGCAGGTATAAATAGACTAGTAAAGCAATATAAAATATAACATAGCTGCATATTTATAACATATTTATAACAGATTTAAAACTGGGTCCAATTTTAGGCCTTCGGACATTCACTCTTAACGCCCACATTCTTGCCACTGTTGACGTGGCTTCTTTGCTGAGGTCTGAAGGACAACACCAGATATTAAGTTGAAATCCAGGAAGGAGAAAGCAGAGTAAGATTCCACGCCTGGAAGCAGACACCTCATTGCATATTAATACATTGTGATATATATTGTAAGCGTGCGAGGGGAAGGGCGAGTCCGGACAGCCCAGTGTAAATCGCCGTGTTGAACGCTACTAGGGACAGTTAGGGCTCAGACACATTGTATTAGAATTGTATCCAATAGGGAATAAATACTTCAGATTTTAAGTTTATGCATTGTGTCCTCTTTAAAAATCTTCTGGCTCCAGATTAAACAAATACGTCGACAGTGTGAAGGGAAAGCTTTAGATTGGGTTAACTTTAGCAAACAAATTTGACAAGGTTGTTAGTAATCATGCTAGCGAACAATTCAATTTAGGGTTGGTCGTCATATGTATCGCATCCAGTAGGCTGACCTTGTTCATTGTGTTAAAATGGCAACTAAAATTTAAGATCCACCTTTTTCCATCCATCCATTTTCTACCGCTTGTCCCTATCGGGGTCGAGGGGGGTGCTGGAGCCTATCTCAGCTGCTTTGGGGCGGAAGCCGGAGTACACCCTGGACAAGTCGCTATCTCGTCGCAGGGCCAACACAGAAAGACAGACAACATTCAAACTCACATTCACATACTGGGGCCAATTTAGTGTTGCCAATCAACGTAGCCCCGGGTGCATGTTTATGGAGGTGGGAGGAAGCCGGAGTACCTTCTTGCTAACTAAAAACATATTTAATCCATGAAAATAATAGACAACCAATGCTTCACGGTGGCAGAGGGGTTAGTGCGTCTGCCTCACAATACGAAGTTCCTGCAGTCCTGGGTTCAAATCCAGGCTCGGGATCTTTCTGTGTGGAGTTTGCATGTTCTCCCCGTGAATGCGTGGGTTCCCTCCGGGTACTCCGGCTTCCTCCCACTTCCAAAGACATGCACCTGGGGATAGGTTGATTGGCAACACTAAATTGGCCCTAGTGTGTGAATGTGAGTGTGAGTGTTGTCTGTCTATCTGTGTTGGCCCTGCGATGAGGTGGCGACTTGTCCAGGGTGTACCCTGCCTTCCGCCCGATTGTAGCTGAGATAGGCGCCAGCGCCCCCCGCGACCCCGAAAGGGAATAAGCGGTAGAAAATGGATGGATGGATGGATGTGTTATCTAAACACGTGATGGGTTTGGTTGACACAAAAGGTGTCCGTGTCTTTAATAAGTCGCGAAAATTGTTATTCACTTACCACTACTAGGTTTTGTGAGAACATTCAGAAGCGAAATTATTTCCGCAGTCATCTTGTTATTTCTTACACAGCTTATTTTTGTGCCATTTCTGTCAAGTGCGTGTTAGCCTTTCGCTACGAGGAAGCTGCAGGGACAATACTACGGCAACTCATTCGGGACAATCGCAGAAACCTTGCGTAACCGGAAGTGACGTCAATGGCGACAGTTTTATTTGCCGGAAACCAATAAATAAGCCTCCCTTGCCCCTGGCGCTGTATTGTACTGTTTCTGTACTTGTTTCGATTATTATTGTTTCTTTGCTTGTTTGTAAATGTTGAACATTATAAATAAAGGTTTTTATAAAGAAAAAAAAAAGAAAAGAAAAAACAAGCCACTTTTGTAGATGTCCATCCATCTTTCCATCAATTGTCTACCGCTTGTCCCTTACGGGGTCGCGGGAGGTGCTGGAGCTTATCTCAGCTGCATAGGCGGAAGGCAGGGTACACCCTGGACAAGTCGCAACTAATGTGCTATTTGGATGAGGAAAAAACAGTATGACAAAAATGTTTTAAAGGAATTTGACCTTTGCAACTTAATTATACCATTGACTAAGTTTTATATTCAGAAATGTAAGTTTCTAAATACCAGACCTTTTTTTGTGCCTTAATAATTAATAATAATTATACCTTTACTTTAAAACGCTTTCTACCTCTAACAATCAAAAAGCTGTGAAATCGATGCTGTGCTCCAAATTTTTACTATTTACGGAACTTGTATAAACCCATAGCTTTAACATATATACGTGTGTGTGTGTATATATATATATATATATATATGTGTGTGTGTGTGTGTATGTATATATACATACATACATATACTATGTATATATATATATATACATATATATGTACAGTACATGTGTGTGTATATATATATATATATATATGTGTGTGTGTGTATGTATATATACATACATACATATACTATGTATATATATATATACATATATATGTACAGTACATGTGTGTGTATATATATATATATATATATATATATATATATATATATATATATATATATTGCATTCCACTGTAGTTGCTTTATTGAGTTTACATCCCTCTGACACTGAAATATTGCACTGTTTTTGTACTTGTTTGGAAATGTTGAACATTATAAACAAAGGTTTAGACAATTTTTAAAAAAGTTTTTCAAAAAAGTACAAAAATAAATACAATAAAATAAACAAAAAAATTTAAAAAGCCACTTTTGTAGCCATGTGGTTGCAAATAGCTACGTATTTACAATTCAACGTAATATTTAACGGTTACATTTAGGGTTAAGACAGCACCACCGCGACCCCGAACGGGACAAGAAGAAAATGCATTTTCCATCGATCCATCCATGGATGGATGGATGAACCGCATAAAACCAGAGGTTTCTGTTTTGATACACGCAGCGTTCCCTAAATGTTTCACACGCCAAAACGTAGTGATGTTATACTTATATACATATGTGGTTGCGTTCAAGGACAGATTGGAAATGTCAAAATATCAAGGTTTATCTTTACTGAATGTAGGTAAAGTATGTTCGTGAAATCATGTCTTTTTTATGAAAGTATCAGGGACAATAGAAACAAAAACCAACGATTATGTACAATCTATAGTTAATGTTCATAACTCCAAATCAGGATTGCTTTGACGTTTTGGACTATCATTTGTGTCATAACACTGCACTGCAAGTTTCATGTCAGTAACAAATAGAGGATGGTGTGTTGACGGAAGTAGGACCTTCCATTACCTATGTACTTAGTTACCAATACTTACTTAGTTTCCACCTGCAAATGTTTTTTTCAATGATTTCTGATGTCTTTATTCTTAGACTGCAGTCGTTCAATTCTGTATGTTTGGAAAATCTAGTGTATGGATAGACAAAATAATTTCCAAACCTTGAAAAAGTACATAAATTGACAAAAAAAATAATACATGAGTGCAAGCCAATTTCTAGAAGAAAGTACAGTATACTGTGTATTTATTTGATTTATATAATAGGTACTGTACATAAATTGTGGTTACACATTTTTGGTCACTTAAAAGTTTAATTGTCATTTGTTCACTGAGTACCACATGCAGAGGCTGAGAAAAGACTGACAAACAGAAGCTATAAATAATGCAGTGCATTTACAAAAAAAATGGATGATTAAAAT